>NC_056450.1:19900900-20103400 GCF_018296145.1 Oncorhynchus tshawytscha | reverse complement strand
GCGCCGGTCCGTTCACTTGTATTTACTTATTACACATTGGCATTTGGATTACTTCTGCTTTTCCATTAGGCTACCGCACCTCAACGCAGATTGATGCATTCCAAGTGACTGTTGAGGCTTTGTTGTGAATGAAAAACAAATGGAATCAGATATGTACCTTGTTGACACCGTTTGACAAATACTAAATATTGTCTGCTGCGTTGCACAACCTGAAAGGCAGCAGTTAAAACTCACTGTCCAAGATAATCCTTATAGTATGTAACTGGAAATTAGATAGTCTGTCACCAAACCGTCTCGTTGAGGGTCATCATTGAGGGGGTTGGGTGAGAGACTGGGACTCTCGCTTTAGAAGGCATTCCTCTTCACTAAGTCTATGGTTTATAAATCTATGGTGTAAACCTGAAGGAGTCCTGGGCTCATATTCATAAACCCTCAGAGTAGGAGTGCTGACTTAGGATCAGTTTGGCCTTTTCAGACCAATGAAACGTACAATGAAAACATATCAGATCAGCACTCCCACTCTGACAAACACATTGGGCACAATTCAGACTTAGGAAATGTACACCTTTGCTACGTACTTCTCAATAGTTCGTATTCAGACTTACCTTATACAGGTGTGTAACAGGTTTTACAGGCGTGGTTCCCTTGTGTGTGCTGAATAAATGTAATTAAAACTCTGAAAACCCTCCCACTTGCTGGCCAACCGAGTTTTATCTTGGAGTTTGCATTGAATAGGGTTTTCAGTACATTTATCTTAAAGGAAAACTCCACCCAAAAACTATATTTTGGTATTTGTTTCATTAATCCGCTGTTGACATAGTCCCAAAATGTTTTGCTTGTCAGCACTCAAGTTTAAAGATACTATATGTAACTTTCAAAATACAGAAATCATCCCTGTACGATGCGTTTTGAAATCATCCCTGTACGATTTCTGTATTTTCAAAGTCACACATTACTTCTGACTAGTAATACATTTCTTTTAGAAACATTACAAGGCTTGCGCATCTGTTTTTTCTGTGTTTTGTTGGTGTAATTTTAGACGAGGATAAATATTTTGTCTGGTAAAAAAAACAGAGTGGCTGGTAGATTTAAAAAAAAAAAAAAAAAAAAAACCTGATGCAAATGGGAAAGTGTACAAAAAAAAAAAAAAGTTATGCCCTGTCTAATATGATCCACTATTGTTAGCAACCCTCAGGAACAACTACACGGACAGTTATAAATGTATGTGGGTATTGCTGACGGTGGCTCCGGATAGGCCTACATGTCATGTTACGATTTTCAGTTTGATTCCATATGACACATTCATCTATAGGGATCATAAAGGTAAAATCTAAAAGAATTGCTGTGTATATTTACAATTCCTTTCTAACAGACTACTTACTTAGCTAGCTCTTATCAATTTATAAATTACAGTGCACGGAGATTATCGGAAAAAATAAAGTAGACGCGCTTTAAACTTGGAACCACAGGTTCGCACGACCTTATTTATGGTTTTGTCACGCGTAAAGGTGTTAGAATTATTAGGGCATTAAGTCAAGGTCAGATTACGGCGTATCTGTAGACACATCTCCACCCCCCAATGAATAGCAGGTGAATAGCATACTATTCTCATGCTTAAATTCAAGGTCAGAATACACATTGAGAGAAAAATGCATAAAAGGAAATTACGTTCCATTTAGGCATGCATAACGCGAGTCGGAATCCCCCCCTTTATAAACTGAGTCAATTAAATGAGAGCCACAGGGCACGGGGCTATAAATAGCAGTGGGAGGAACACAGACCATGTGCATGAATAGCACCCGACTCCGGGTCAATACTTCTTTTCATTATGCCTTCTCTTTGGACAGCTGCACTTCGCTACAGGTAGACTAATTAGATTATTTAACCCACCAAAGCAAAAACAAACATTAGGGCTGGCACAATTACCGTATAACTGACGGTCATGAAAAGTGTGTGTGGAACGAACAGCCAACTGGGCATTTGTGAGGTTGAGTCCGTTTCTGCCATACCATGGACTCTTAAACAACGTGAAACTTTCCCTTGTTACTCCTTGCTGGAATAAGCAAATGAGTCTTCTGTTGCCTGGGCAATGCCCCCGACAACACAGCAGCAGCACAGAACGAGAATGAATAGAAGAATAGGTCTGGGTACCTCTAACCCTGGCAATTTCACTGGTAAACTCATGGGTACACTCGCAATGGCTGCCTGGTATTGTGATGCAATACTTTTCATGGTAATGTAGAATGTTAATTTCAATGTGAATCATGCAATGGATTTTTTTTTTTTTTTTGCAATGTCAGTTGAGTCAACAAATCACAGCACATATTTTACTTTCTGCTTTGCTCCTATGGGTACACTTGCAATGACCGCCAGTCCACCCATTATATCATCATTGACTTGAATGAGAATCCCGTTCTACTCATATTTCTATGGCAGCACATGCAGTCAGGAGAGGAGGAGAAACTGTGTGTACATTTTATTTTTTTGCTATTCTAACTTATTACGGTGAATTACCATCATCCAAAATTACATGACAGTCACAGCCATAATACACGTTAATATGAAATGGAGGGGTGACTATTGGGGACTAATTATTTTAATACTTTTTCTGTTGCATCATTGTGAGCTCACCGGTTAAGAATGGTCTATTCTTTTAATTAGGGTGGGGCGATAAAAATAAATCGGAGCAACAAAGCGAGATGACAAAGCAGTTTGGTGTGTGGGGTGTGGCATCTCTGCGGAGCGAAGCAGCACACCTGCGGTATTGTAATTAGTTGGCTGGTTACTGAGGTGAAAGCTGCAGGACTGGGCTGGGGGCTCCTAGGACGCCCCCCTATGCTCAGGAACACGGGAGTCATCAGCACTGACTAGCACTCAGGGAAGAGTAGCCAGCAACACCACGTTCAAAGGACGACTCCATTTTGAATGTTTTCCCTACCCACATATCCCACCCCTTACACACACACAATGATACCGGCACAAACATGCGACACAAACATAGAAGCGCACACAAAAACACACCTGTGAGCATATTCAGAGGTGACTGTAGAGTACGCACACAAAAACACATGTAAGATAACTTTCCACAAAAACACACCATTACAGATGTTTTTTTTTTTGGGGTGGGGGCATCTTGGAATAGTTTTATACAGGAAAACTACACAAGACAACCATTTATAGTCACTTCCTGGATTTGGGGGGGTGTTTAGTGGCAGAAAGTGGCTAAATAAGATTACCTCGAGTCAGTGCCCCAGTGCATGGCATAGATTTTTGCCAGATGCCCCCTCAGTGTCCGTCTAGTGCGCATCTGAATTCGGCCAATTGGGTCGATGTTTGCTGTGATCTGAAGGGAAAGGGGGAACAATCAATGACCATGACACAATAGGCTGTGTATCTCCATGGGAAATGGGGATGCCCTTTACTAGGTTCTATACTGTGAAACCATTGCCTTTATCAGCTCCCATGATGTTGCATTTACAGAAATATAGAGTGGGTGCTGCTGCTTCCAGGATTTGTTGGCTGGATGACACATATGGAGCCAAGCGAGAGCAGTCTCTATTCTTGTGAGCTATCTCTGCTGCTAGTTACGCTCAGCCTTTGAGCTGTGGACTCATTGAACCCCAGTGCATCTTGCCTATCGCAATTTAACCATTACTCAGCTTTGACAAAACGTTTAACATGACACGTTACCTGTATCCTGAATAATGAAGTTGACTTCAGTGGTTCCCCATCCCCGTGTCTGAACTGCACTCGAAGGGATCTGTTTGTTTCAACAGAGTGATGAAGGTGGAAAGGGGTCTTACCTGAGACAGGGTAGCATCCGCACACGCTTTCCTGGCATCCTGGAGGTTAAGAAAAAAAGTTACATTTAATTTTCAAAAAAACTAAACAGCCAAGTCTTAATTTTATCCCACAAACGCTTTTGATAATGTAACAATATCTAAAAAAAAATTGAAAATCCACCTCAATTAATCGAAGTGGTGAGCCAATAATTTCAGTGATCACGGAGACAATTACCATTCCCACTGACCGGATAAACATTACCACTTACTAACACTACACAACCAAAAGTATGTGGCCACCTGCTCGATGAACATCTCAATCCAAAATCATGTGGAGTTGGTCCCCCCTTTGACGGAATAACATTCTCCACTCTAGTGGGAAGCCTTTATTTATTTTTATTATTTTTTTTAAACATTGCTGCGAGGACTAGCTTCCATTCAGCCACAAGAGCATTAGTGAGGTCAGGCACTGATGTTGAGTGATTAGGCCTGGTTCGCAGTGGGCATTCTAATTCACCCCAAAGTTGTTTGATGGGGTTGAGGTTAGGGCTCTGTGCAGGCCAGTCAGGTTCTTCCACACTGATCGACAAACCATTTCCGTATGCACCTCGCTTGGTGCACGGGGGCAATGTCATGCTGAAACAGGAAAGGGCCTTCCCTAAACTGTTGCCAAAGTTGTAAGCACAGAATCATCTAGAATGTAATTTTATGCTATATTGTTAAGATTTCCGTTCACTGAAACTAAGGGGCCTAGCCCAAACCATGAAAAACAGCCCCAGACCATTATTCCTTCTCCACCCAACTTTACAGTTGGCATTATGCAGTCGGGCAGGTAGCGTTCTCCTGGCAGTTGCCAAACCCTGATGTGTCCGTTGGACTGCCAGATGGTGAAGTGTGATTCATGGACTACCACTTCGCGGCTGAGATGTTGTTGCTCCTTGAGACTTTTCCACTTCACAATACAGCACTTACAGTTGCCCGGGGAAGCTCTAGCAGGGTAGACATTTGATGAACTGACTTGTTGGAAAAGTGGAACGCTATGACGATACCGCATTGAAAGTCAATGAGCTCTTCAGTAAGGCCATTCTACTGCCAATGTTAGTCTACGGAGATTGCATGGCTGTGTGCTCAAATTTATACACCTGTCAGCAACAGGTATGTCCGCATACCTTTGAATATACAGTGTCTTCGGAAAGTACTCAGACTCCTCGACTTTTCCCACATTTAGGTTACCTCCGTATTCTTACATGGATTAAATATTTTTTCCAGTAATCTACACAGTACCCCATAATAACAGAGCAAAAACAGGATTAGATTATTGAAACAAATATAAACTATTTACCTAACTATTCAGACCCTTTGCTATGAGACTAGAAATTGAGCTCAGGTGCATCCTTTTTCCCACTGATCATCCTGGAGATTTTTCTACAACTTGGAAGTCCACCAGTGGTAAATTCAATTGATGGAACATGATTTGGAAAGGCACACACCTGTCTATAGAAGGTCCCACAGCTGACAGTGCATGTCAGAGAAAAACCCAAACCATGAGGTCGAAGACACCTGGAACCATCCCTACAGTGAAGCATGGTGGTGGCAGCATCATGCTGTGGGGATGTTTCCAGCAGCAGGGACTGGGAGACTGGTCAGGATTGAGGCAAAGATGACCGTAGCAAAGTACAGAGAACTCCTTTATGAAAACCTGCTCCAAAGAGCTCAGGACCTCAGACTGGGGCGAAGGTTCACTTTCCAACAGGACAACAACCCTAAGCACACAGCCAAGACAATGCAGGAGTGGCTTCTGGACAAGCCTCAATGTCCTTGAGGGGCCCAGCCAGAGCCTTGAATCCAATCGAACATCTCTGGAGAGAGCTGAAAATAGCTGTGCAGCGACGTTCCCCATCCAACCTGACAGAGCTTGAGAGGATCTGCAGAGAAGAATGTGAGAAACTCCCCAAATACACGTGTGCCAAGCTTGTAGCATCATACCCAAGAAGACTCGATGCTGTAATCACTGCCAAAGGTACTTCAACAAAGTACTGAGTAAAGGGTCTGAAAACTGATGTAAATGTGAAGTTTTTTAATATACATTTGAACAAATTTGTAAAAACCTGTTTATTTTTTGTCATTACGGGGTATTGTGTGTAAATTGATGGGGGGAAAAAAACTATTGAATCAATTTTAGAATAAGATTGTCATCTAAAGAAAAAAGTGGAACAATGGGTCTGTAGTGTACCTTCAACTCCACCTACTTAGGCTCAGTTTTGACCAATCCCATTTAATATATATAACAATATATATAATATTAATATATATACCCATATCAAACAAATCTAATTTGTTCCCTAAACCATTTCCTTTCAAGTCAAGATAAATGTGAACGGTCAGATTGTGCCAATGGATGTGCTAGTTGCTCAATCCATGACACAAAAATCAGCACGCTAAACCTATATAGATAAACTGTTTTTTAATCATTGCAGTAGCACACTGACACTAAACAAATCAAGCTATAGACATTGTACAAAACATTGAGATCACCACCCTAATATTGAGTTGCATGCATCCCACCCCTTTCTGCCCTCCGAACAGCCTCAATCTGTCGGGGTATGGACTATACAAGGTGTCGAAAGCGTTCGTTCCACAGGGATGCTGGCCCATGTTGACTCCAAAGTTGTCCTTCTTGATACACACAAGAAATTGCTGAGTGTGCAAAATGCAGCAGCGTTGCAGTTCGACACAAACCGGTGTGCCTGGCACCTACTACCATACCCCGTTCAAAGGCACTTCAATCTTTTGTCTTGCCCATTCCCCCTCTGAATGGCACAGACACAATCCATGTATCAATTGTATCCAGGCTTAAAAATCCTTCTATAACCTGTCTCCTCCCCTTTATCTACACGGACTTAAGTGGATTTAACAAGTGACATCAATAAGGGATCATAGCTTCCACCTGGATTCTCCTGGTCATTCCGTGTCATGGAAAGAGTAGGTGTTTATGTTTTGTACACTTAGTGTACAAAAGAACACTAGCTAGCTAAAGGCTACATATTTCAAGCTATTGCATGATTCATGAGACACACAAAACAGAAAAGCACCTCAAGGATACAAACATGCAACACTTGAACAGACCACGCTCAGCAAACATTTACATAAATCTCAGGAACATACTACACAGAGGTCGAATGATTAATCGGAATGGCCAATTAATTAGGGCCGATTTCAAGTTTTCATAACAATCGGAAATCTGTATTTTGCCGATTTGTAAAAAAAAAAACACATTCTTATTTTCAATGGTTAACTGCCGCGTTCAGGGGCAGAAAGACAGATTTTCACCTTGTCAGCTCGGGGGATTCAATCTTGCAACCGTACAGTTAACTAGTCCAATGCAATAACGACCTGCCTCTCTCTCGTTGCACTCCACAAGGAGACTGCCTGTTACGCAAATGCAGTAAGCCAAGTTAAGTTGCTAGCTAGCATTAAACTTATCTTACAAAAAACAATCACAATCACTAGTTAACTACACATGGTTGATGATATTACTAGATATTACCTAGCGTGTCCTGTGTTGCATATAATCTGACTGAGCATACAAGCATACAAGTATCTAAGTATCTGACTGAGCGGTGGTAGGCAGAAGCAGGCGCGTAAACATTCATTCAAACAGCACTTTCGTGCGTTTTGCCAGCAGCTCTTCGTTGTGCGTCAAACATTGCGCTGTTAATGACTTCAAACCTATCAACTCCCGAGATGAGGCTGGGTTCTCTAGAAAGGGTTGCGATTCTGTGATTCACAGTGAGTTTGTGTGTCAAAACAGCCGGCTAGTTAGCGCGCGCTAATAGCGTTTCAAACTTCACTCGCTCAGAGGTTGTTTCCCTTGCTCTGCATTGGTAACGCTGCTTCGATGTGGTGGCTGTTGTCGTTGTGTTGCTGGTTCGGGCCCAGGGAGGAGCGAGGAGAGGGACTGAAGCTATACTGTTACACTGGCAATACTAAATGACCTAATAGAACATCCAATAGTCAAAGATTAATGAAATACAAAATGGTATAGAGGGAAATAGTCCTATAATAACTACAACCTAAAACTTACCTGGGAATATTGAAGACTCATGTTAAAAGGAACCACCAGCTTTCAAATGTTCTCATGTTCTCAGCAAGGAACTGAAACATTAGCTTTCTAACATTGCACATATTGCACGTTTAAGTTCTTCTCCAACACTTTGTTTTTGCATTATTTAAACCAAATTGAACGTTTCATGATCTACTTGAGGCTAAATTGATTTTATTGATGTATTATATTAAGTTTAAATAAGTGTTAATTCAGTATTGTTGTAATTGTCATTATTACACACACACAGTGCCTTGCGAAAGTATTCGGCCCCCTTGAACTTTGCGACCTTTTGCCACATTTCAGGCTTCAACCATAAAGAAATAACTGTATTTTTTTGTGAAGAATCAACAACAAGTGGGACACAATCATG
Organism: Oncorhynchus tshawytscha; assembly: GCF_018296145.1. Taxonomy (NCBI): domain Eukaryota; kingdom Metazoa; phylum Chordata; class Actinopteri; order Salmoniformes; family Salmonidae; genus Oncorhynchus; species Oncorhynchus tshawytscha. The sequence goes on along the minus strand of NC_056450.1, from coordinate 20,095,143 downwards.
AAGTGGAACGACATTTATTGGATATTTCAAACTTTTTTAACAAATCAAAAACTGAAAAATTGGGCGTGCAAAATTATTCAGCCCCCTTAAGTTAATACTTTGTAGCGCCACCTTTTGCTGCGATTACAGCTGTAAGTCGCTTGGGGTATGTCTCTCAGTTTTGCACATCGAGAGACTGAATTTTTTTCCCATTCCTCCTTGCAAAACAGCTCGAGCTCAGTGAGGTTGGATGGAGAGCATTTGTGAACAGCAGTTTTCAGTTCTTTCCACAGATTCTCGATTGGATTCAGGTCTGGACTTTGACTTGGCCATTCTAACACCTGGTTATGTTTATTTTTGAACCATTCCATTGTAGATTTTGCTTTATGTTTTGGATCATTGTCTTGTTGGAAGACAAATCTCCGTCCCAGTCTCAGGTCTTTTGCAGACTCCATCAGGTTTTCTTCCAGAATGGTCCTGTATTTGGCTCCATTCATCTTCCCATCAATTTTAACCATTTTCCCTGTCCCTGCTGAAGAAAAGCAGGCCCAAACCATGATGCTGCCACCACCATGTTTGACAGTGGGGATGGTGTGTTCAGGGTGATGAGCTGTGTTGCTTTTACGCCAAACATAACGTTTTGCATTGTTGCCAAAAAGTTCAATTTTGGTTTCATCTGACCAGAGCACCTTCTTCCACATGTTTGGTGTGTCTCCCAGGTGGCTTGTGGCAAACTTCAAATGACACTTTTTATGGATATCTTTAAGAAATGGCTTTCTTCTTGCCACTCTTCCATAAAGGCCAGATTTGTGCAATATACGACTGATTGTTGTCCTATGGACAGAGTCTCCCACCTCAGCTGTAGATCTCTGCAGTTCATCCAGAGTGATCATGGGCCTCTTGGCTGCATCTCTGATCAGTCTTCTCCTTGTATGAGCTGAAAGTTTAGAGGGACGGCCAGGTCTTGGTAGATTTGCAGTGGTCTGATACTCCTTCCATTTCAATATTATCGCTTGCACAGTGCTCCTTGGGATGTTTAAAGCCTGGGAAATCTTTTTGTATCCAAATCCTGCTTTAAACTTCTTCACAACAGTATCTCGGACCTGCCTGGTGTGTTCCTTGTTCTTCATGATGCTCTCTACGCTTTTAACGGACCTCTGAGACTATCACAGTGCAGGTGCATTTATACGGAGACTTGATTACACACAGGTGGATTGTATTTATCATCATTAGTCATTTAGGTCAACATTGGATCATTCAGAGATCCTCACTGAACTTCTGGAGAGAGTTTGCTGCACTGAAAGTAAAGGGGCTGAATAATTTTGCACGCCCAATTTTTCAGTTTTTGATTTGTTAAAAAAGTTTGAAATATCCAATAAATGTTGTTCCACTTCATGATTGTGTCCCACTTGTTGATTCTTCACAAAAAAATACAGTTTTATATCTTTATGTTTGAAGCCTGAAATGTGGCAAAAGGTCGCAAAGTTCAAGGGGGCCGAATACTTTCGCAAGGCACTGTATATATATATTTTAAATTATTATTATTTTTTAAAATCGGTCGATTAATTAATCGGTATCGGCTTTTTTGGACCTCCAAAAATCGGTATCGGCATTGAAAAATCATAATCGGTCGACCTCGACTATACATTCCTCCAACTTGTTCAATAAACTCACTGTTAAATCTACCCACAGCACACTACCCAAATCTAGATATACACACACACGCTGAATCTGTGTTTGCATTGTTGTATCCTAGTGGGATAAGGAAAAAGGCAGGGAGGTAAGAGCTAAGCCAAACATACTACAGCCTCAAACACAGCTCTAACTAAATTAGTATTCTAATTCCTTATTCTTTGATCAAACATGCATAGTGCTGTCATCACTCTGTATGGAAGGTGGGGCCAATCGCATGAGAAAAGCAAGGAAGGTGGGGCACAAGGCCCTGTGAGTTTAACTTTATGTTCATTCGGCTGAATTAGGATACACTATGAAAACAATGTGAGTGACACGGTTTGACAATATTGCAATACTATTTTTGCGCTAGTTGACTGTTCCTGCACCAAAACGCCAGACTTCTTCCTTCATAGGTTGTTCACCATCTGCATTTTAAATAGGAAGCCAATTTGTTTACGGCACTTTTATTTTCCATGAATGATCAAGACGTATTTCCTCAAGGCTCTATTGCCCCTTTGCAGCAGACATAGTGAACAATATGATTGGACCATGGAACTGCAATAAAACCGTACTCACTTTTGCCATCCAGCTTGCTACTAGTATCTTGCAGAGAGATTTCACAGCAGCTAGCGAGTTATGAGAGAATTGGCTGTGACTAAAATAGGTGCAGGAGTAGTTATAGTTTGAAGCATTTTAAAGTGCAGAAATTTTAAATCGTATTGTTCAACTGAGAACAATGTTTTTGTTAGACTTTCGGGACAGCTGGTGAATTGTAGTTCCCTCTAGTGGTGCCATGTAAAATCACTGCACAGACATTCCCAATGCATTTATGAGAAGAAAGCAGGGAGAGGACGATTGTGGAGGACATACTCTGATCTGGTTCTTGAGCTGATCGGCCTCCTGGCGTAGCTGGTCCAGTTCGCTCATTTTCCTCTGTTAATGGTGTGCCTCGCTCCGCCGCCGGGACTCCTGCTGATCTGAGGGGCAAGAAAGAGGGACAAACTCAACACCTTGGTCACACACCGTTTCTCCTATTAGCAATTAGAGGTACTCACCAGACGAGGGTTCAAACTGTATTTGAAATCTGATAAAGTCCTAAAAAGTACAAACCCAGCCCAACACCAGGCAAGCTCATGCTCTCTGAACCCAGGTCTGGTACACACAGGCAGCTCAATAAAACAGCTGTTACAGGGGCCCTAACAAGGCCATCAGCTCAAAGTGACGGTCCAAATCCCTGAGATAGGCTCAATATGATTGAGACGCAATTCCTGAAACAGCAAGGACAAGCTCAGAGAAAGTAGGGTTGAATGTTCCAGAGACCATGTTATGGTAAGCTGCCATTTCTAAATAGTAGCCTTTAGATGTTCAAGCTAATACCTTAGTGCTGTGAAAGATAGGAGAAACTGAAGCGATGTTCATGTAACATCCAAGAAAATAACTGCAGAGAAGAAATTGTTCACCATTTGGACTCAGCAAACACGAGCTTCAGTAAAATACACAGCAAAGCATATTCCTGCTCAGAATCACACAACAACCCTCTGAAAGATCCATAAGGCACACACAAACTCACTGTGAATCACAGAATCGCAACCCTTTCTAGAGAACCCAAGATGTGTCCTTGCCAGCCTGAAACGGTTACCTAGCAACAGGATTCTGCAGCTAGTTTGAGCTAAAGATCACTTTTTTTTCATTATGCAAAATCTCTCCCCCTCTCTATACACTGGCCAACCCAAGGCAAACATCTGGCACTTGGAGGCCGGTAGCCATTCCTGGACAACTGAGGCTAAATTAAAATCCATTGGCGGAAATCCATTCAGTCTGCGAAACCCTTGAGAACATACCCCTCCTTTGGCTTGCCGAACGGAGAGAGTGCTGGAGCGTGAAACGAGAGGAGCCGAGTGGGTTCTGTGAGTTAGTTCTAGCCCAGAGGTGCTCAGGTGAGAAGGGCAGGCACTAGTGCAGCGCTCAGATGCTCTGGCCCTGGTCAGTGGGCTCAGAACTCTCCTTCCAATGTCATCCCTGTAATCCTGGGACACAGTTGATTCAGCTCCTCCAGCTAAATCCGGTTAAGACAAAACCTGCTGATGATCCTAAAAGCAGTGGCTATCCCGCTGACCCCAATCCTTTGGTCAACGGGCTTATCCCTGACATATTCTCTGGAGAAAGAACAGGAAATACAAAAACAAGCGTATAGGCTAATTAGTGTAGGTATAAATGCTGCAAGTTGAAAGTTCTGCATATTGACTGTCTGGGTTGAAGATCATTATTGGCTGATGGAGACTGCTAAGCACTAATGCTACCACGAGCACTACGCAACAATGCTCATCTTACATTTCTACCAAACGGTTCACAAAAATAAAAGAGATCATTGTCAATATCAACCAGTTGCCATTGATTTTTACAAGACAAATTGTGGTCTTCTGTGTTCGTACAATGACAGGCTTCCTTCCAGGTTTACGAGTCACAGGTTTGACTTCGATATGGGTAAATGAATACAGCCAATGGAGGAAATTGCTGACAATCTCCAATGTTCGTAGGTAATAGATATAAAGTAGAGCATTCCTTTAAACTTTTGTGCCAACCATTACATCCACCTTTGTCATTAACAACTCACAGTTAAAGAAACACTTGGCTCAACACTACTAATATCCACATTTCTGAATTGTATGTAGACCACTGGTACTCAAATTCTAATTGAGAAGGTCCGGTCACACAAACTTCCTAGGTGGCAAAAGTCTGGATAGATATTATAATTCATCGGCGTTGTAACAAACTCCCACCACGCGACCCAAGCAACACCAACCCTAATTTATTAATTTTTTTGGTGGGGGGGCAGCCCGGCCCGTATTGGCCCAATTCTAGGTCCGGATCTGGACTGCGGTCCACCTATTGAGTATTGCTGGTGTAGACTATCACAGTTGTACAAAACATTTACCATCCTGTCTGGATTTTCCTTACCTCCCTTTCGCTCTGTCTTTTCCGTACAGGTTGTGGGTCCTAAGAGCTTGGAGACCTTCTGAATGACAAGACCTTTTCCTTTAAACACCTGACATCTCATCAGCCCACTGCCACCTGATTGGCCCGTGGGGCTAACTACGTCTGATTCTAAGCAATGCGACTTAGCCCCCTAATCGTGTTGATAAAAATGTGTCATGGTAATATCTCTAATTCTTCTAGTCTTTTCCTTGACGAGAGCCTTGGTGTCAGAGCCAGTTAGCAGGACCTGCGTGTGGCCTTTTCACAGAACCAATGCTATACAGACATGGGCCTCCATAAAAACCTGTCGCTATTTTAACTAAATACACTTACAAGAAACAGTGGAGTGAGTAGTAGGGCCTACTGTGAGTATTCTAAACTACATGATGCCTTGAATAGGCTTAGGGATATCTAGGCTGTAGTAATTGGACCATATTGGATGCTGGTGGACAAAATACATTTGTAAATCCTCTTACAATAGTCCAATAAATGCAAACAAAGTGCCGTTAATATTCAAATTGAGATGGAATAAGTACCAGCAAAATTAGTCAAACTGACAGCAATTAACCCAACCATGGTGGCAGAAATATGAGTGGGGCTCTATAAATGGCACACCAAACAATTAAGGCAACAGGGATCTTGATCCAGAAGGGGATTGAATGTATCTGCGGTAACCAAGAATCTTATCCACAAGCAGTAAGCATAGCACATACCACTGCAGCCCCAGTGAGGTAGGGGCGCCACCAACCCCAAAATAATACATTATTTTTGGTATTGAAAAACTACGTAGGTATTTCAAAATACCCCGGTATATCGCCCAAGCCTAATTCAGGAGGGTTTTTTCTGTTCCGGTGGTGGGAGTGTTGAAACATCTGGCAGCCCCACTGATAGTGTCTCTACACTGCTGCCTTCACTCTCAGCCGGCTATTTTTAGAGAGGTGGAGGACGAGGGAAGCAGACTTCACATTTTCCAGCCAGTCCTATCAGTTCCATCATCTCAAGCACACGCAGTGACAAGGGGAGAGGGAAGTGAAATTAGACTCTGCACCAGAGATTTAAAGGCATTTCTTCCTATAAAGCAAAACATTTAGTTCTGTATCAAGCCCTGACATCACATTGTACGGCCATTTGACATAGGGAAGCCTAAAAACCTTAAACCGCTGAGGAATGCCTTCATTTTCAAAAGCATCTAGTAGCAATTGATTACTTCCATAGCATAACAGCTATAGATTTGATCAGAGTAAAAGTGAATAACATACATTATTAGGCCTCCTTTTCAATCACATTATTGGCTCAGAGACAAAGCAGTCAAATGAATTGATCTTTCAGACCCCAATTCCTCCTACCCCCGATATGTATGTTAACGTTATTCATATTAACAATACCATTAAAACAGACCTGATTTATTCTAAATGGAAAAATGAATCAGAACCCGTACGTACACATGAAAAGGTGGCATGAAATTGTTAGGCCAGTAACCAAAAGGCCGCTGGTTAGAATCCTGAGTGGACGAGGTGGGGGGGGAAATCTGCCGGTGTGCCCCTGAGCAAGGAACTTAAACCTAAATGCCCTTGTAAGTCGCTCTGGTTAAGAGTGTCTGCTAAAATAACATAAATGTAAAAACAAGGCTCGACTCAACATGAATTGATGTGGGAGGTTGGTGGGCTATTGTGGTGTAAACCGCAGAGGGGCGGGAAGAAGAGGGAAGCTCCTCCTCATGGCACGAGGTAGAGGACTGAGGCAGGCCGGGCGGGTAGGCAGGGAGATGTTCTAGTGCACAGGAAGATACAGGGAAGGGAGGTGAAGGACAGATTAACCTAATGAGAGTGAACAAGCAGAGGACGATAGGGAGGAGAGCGGCTAATTAACCCCTTGGTGAAGGGGAACAGGGTGTGGTAACCTTCAAGGCATTAAGAGCCCGGTGGAGCAGACGCACACACCCAGTCACCTTGCTGCTGCTGGGAGCCTCTTAAGTTCGCAGCCTAAGAGATCGGTGCTACTACAGATGAGCCACACACTGTGGCCATTCACTTAACCCAAAACCAACCATGACATAACTCCATTTGCCTTGCAGTCATTGACTCCAAAGTTTATCTTGGCATACATCTTTTATTACAGACTACAAAGATTCAACCAAATGCTCATAAATAAGTTACGCGGACATAGCCAATGGTTTCTATGGGTTTGATCTCAACTAGCCTACCTGGTTAAATAAAGGTGAAATAAAATTTCAGTGAATTTCAATTTCAGGGTTTGAAAGCTTTGCGCTCACCTGATATGGATCAATTCAAGACATGGCTGTCCAAAAATATTTTCTCTTGTTGAGTTAATCGCATGGTTCTCTAAATAATTACTATCAATTGCAATTCCATAAAAAATATTATACATTGGTTGTAGTCAATGTATTTTGATTGTAGGGGAACAAAAACTGTATTCTAAGAAAATAACAAAATTAGCTAGGTCTGATATAAAATATCATAGCCACAACTATTAGATCTAGCCTACGTTACTTCTTATCCATGTATTTCAACAAACTAGAATTGGTTCTGTTCTGGTTAAAATCGTTGTAGGAAATGTTTGCTAAATCTAGACCGAAAGGTTGCAAGTTCAAATCCCCAAGCTGACAAGGTACATCTGTCGTTCTGCCCCTGAACAGGCAGTTAAGCCACTGTTCCTAGGCCGTCATTGAAAATAAGAATTTGTTCTTAACTGACTTGCCTGGTTAAATAAAAAGGTAATTTTTTTTAAAAGTATTATTATTTTTTAAATTCAGCCATGGCACTCTAAACATTTTTGTTTGGTTAGCTAGCCAACATTAGCATACCCAGCTAGCTACTTCAGCGCAAATTGTATTACTGTTACCTAAAGAAAAGCATGAGCAAGTGTTTGTTTGAACTTTCTATAAGTTTCCCTTCAAAGTTGTTGCTCATAACTGTGCGCATAGTGGATAGTTTCAACAGAGACAGACTGCTCTACAGCTGGTGAGACCACAGAGAGTGCCCGGTGTTGCGCTCAAAAGGAAGGGTGCATCAATTTCATCAATTTCTGCAATCATTTGAGAATTTCCACAGACACTTGGGTGAAAAGAATGTAAGTTGAAAAAATGAACTGTGTAAAAAAGGTAACTATAATCAACACGTTAACCTTTTTTATTTAACTAGGCAAGTCAGTTAAGAACAAATTCTTATTTACAATGATGACCTACACCGGCCAAACCCGGACGACGCTGGGCCAATGGGGACTCCCAATCACGTCCAGTTGTGATAAAGCCTGGATTCGAACCAGGGTGCCTGTAGTGACACCTCTAAACACTGAGATAGATGCAGTGCCTTACAACTGCTGTGCCACTCGGGAGCCCCCAATTCCAGAGTAACAAGGTCCTACCCAGTATAATTTTTATGTAGAAGGACTGAGAAGCTCAAGTGTGGTGACTTTTAAAAGGACATTCTACAAAAAAATAAAATGCTGACACCATCTTAAACAATTTCCACCTCCGGAAATAAGCCCAATAACATGGTGGTAAAAGTTTTTGAAATTATTTTAACATTTTAATGTACATTCTCCGTTTCCACAATCTGGTTTCTGAGCTGTCATGGGTGCACCTCAGCCACGCTAAAGGTCCTAAACGATGTCATAACCACCATCGATAAAAGACAATACTGTGCAGCTGTATTCATTGACCTGGCCAGGCTTTCGACTCTGTCAATCACCGCATTCTTATCGGCAGACTCAACAGCCTTGGTTTCTCAAATGACTGCCTCGCCTGGTTCACCAACTACTTCTCAGATAGAGTTCAGTGTCAAATCAGAGGGCCTGTTGTCCGGACCTCTGGCAGTCTATGGGGGTGCCAAAGGGTTCAATTCTCTGGCCTACTCTGTGTCTGTGCATACATACATAAATGATGTCGCTCTTGCCGCTGGTGATTCTCTGATCCACCTCTACGCAAACACTATTCTGTATACTTCTGGCCCTTTGGGCACTGTTAACTAACCTCCAAATGAGCTTCAATGTCGTACAACTCTCCTTCCGTGGCCTCCAACTGCTTTTAAATGCTAGTAAAATGAAAGGCTTGCTCTTCAACTGATTGCTGCTAGCACCATCCCGCCTAGCATCACTACTCTGGACGGTCCTGACTTAAAATATGTGGACAACTACAAATACCTAGAAGTCTGGTTAGACTGTAAACTCTCCTTCCAGACTCACATTAAGCATCTCCAATCAAAAATTAAATCGGCTTCCTATTTCACAACAAAGCATCATTCACTCATGCTGCTAAACATACCCTCGTAAAACTGACTATCCTACAGATCCTTGACTTCGGCGATTTCATTTACAAAATAGCCTCCAACACTCTACTCAGCAAATTGGATGTAGTCTATCACGGTGCCATCCGTTTTGTCACCAAAGCCCCATATACCACCCACCACTGCGACCTGTATGCTCTCGCTGGCTGGCCCTCGCTTCATATTCGTCACCAAACACACTGGCTCCAGGTCATCTATAAGTCTTTGCTAGGTAAAGCCCAGCCTCATCTCAGCTCACTGGTCACCATAGCAGCATCCACCCGTAGCACACGCTCCATCAGGCATATTTCACTGGTCACCCCAAAGCCAATTCCTCCTTTGGCCGCTTTTCCTTCCAGTTCTCTGCTGCCAATGACTGGGACAAATTGCAAAAATCACTGAAGCTGGAGACTCATATCTCCCTCACTAACTCATCAGTTGTCAGAGCAGCTCACAGATCACTGCACCTGTACATAGTCCATCCGTAAATAGCCCATCCAACTACCTCATCCCCATACTGTTATTTATGTTTGCTCCTTTGCACCCCAGTATCTCTACTTGCACATTCATCTTCTGCACATCTATCACCCCAGTGTTTAGTTGCTAAATTGTAATTATTTCGACACTATGGTCTATTTATTGCCTTTACCTCCCTTATCTTACCTCATTTGCACACACTATACCCCTTTTCTATTGTGTTATTGACTGTTTGTTTATTCCATGTTTAACTGTTGTTTGTGTCGCATGCTTTGCATTATATTGGCCAGGTCGCAGTTGTAAATGATAACTTGTTTCCAACTAGCCCACCTGGTTAAATAAAAGGTGAATTAAAAAAATAAAAACAATAATAATACTGGACCATGTAAGGCTGTAGACTAAGTTAATCCACTGGTGGCACAAACATCTTCAGTTGATGGCCCCAGCACATGATTTGGTCGCACCAATGTTTCGCTTCTGCCCGGCGATAATGACTTGACCTGTGTCCCATAATGTACTTGCATTCCATACAGAACCAAGCTAATAATGATTAGCCATCTTTTAAATGAGCATGCTCTTGCAGGGCTTGGCATTCAGGTAAATTTGGCAGTGGCATACGAATGAAAAGAATACTGGCCAGGGAAAGCAGATGGTGGGGGATTATTTAAATGTTCTTTAAATTTGTGGGCTGAGCAAATAGCCTTTAGACTATAATGGAGCTGGGCAATATGACAAATATCGTATCACAGCATTTATTATTATATATATTTAAAAATTGGATGGTATGATGGTATTTTATGTTTTGAAATACAAAAGATCAAAAATTTGCTTTATGAGTAGGTCTTTGACTGTTTCATACTGTTCAATTAAAGCAAAAATACTATTCACACATTTTCATCAATTTCTGCAATCATTTGAGAATTTCCACACCGCCACTTACGTTTGCACGGTATGGGAAAACAATCTAGGTTAATTTTTAACCAAAAGTTTAGAGCAAAACCCTCAGGTGAACTGTTGGAATCATGGAAACTATTATTCTAATTCTAGCATTGGAATATAATTGCGGGCACTTTGAAGAAGGTTTTATTTGACATGGTCACTAATGAAAATGTTATTGTAACTGGGTAGGAACCAAGTGTGGATACGTGTTTCCTAGGGGACTATAATCTTTAGCTAAATTGAATGTTCTCTTAGCTACTTCATATAGCTAACATTCATGCTTCACGTATTCCTATTCGATTTAGAAGATACTGGTCAACCATCACTGGTATTATCAGGCTGTACAGCTAATTACGTTTGCTCTGACAAACTAGTGATTAGCATTAGCAGCTAACATGATTTAGGTCGAACTTGTTAAGAAAAGACAAACGGTGTAATATTACAACGCTAGTGGATATATATTAAGAAACAAAGTGAAAAAAGCATCGTTGTCATTAACATTGTTGCATATGCTGCATTGTCCATGCAGACTGATCGCAAGTGTGTCGTGGTAGAAGAACCACAAACACTCATTGAGTTACAGGGAGCAGGGCTAGGTCTGTGTGGAAAGAGGCACAAGAGCGAGAGATGACTCAAGTAGTGAACTATAAAAATGGATGTTACACATGTCGTATCACATTTAACAAACCAAACATTCAAATACTGTTATAGAAGGTAAAGTAAAAACCGGTCCGTGTATCAATACCGGTATATCATACATTACGGTATACCGCCCAGCACCACCCTATAATGACCTACCTTACATACACAAATAATAATTACATTTTAACTTGACAATATCATATATGAATTGTTTAGAGGGGGGGGGAGACATACTTTACTTTAATGGAAACCCTACAAAAACATGATATTCTAAGCCCACAACAATTCTTAACCTAATCAGGAGACCACTTTTCAGGTCAGAGAATAAATAAATAATAATTTGGAGGGGGTAGTTGCTCTTTAAATTGTGCACCAAGCAATAGACTTGTTTGGCTAGCTGTGTTTTTTTTTAGGCTTTGGCGGTATACAGGGTTATATGGATAAAGCCACAGGATGTTTTTTTCAATACCGTTCAACCTATTTATTTGAAGTCTAATACATTTGAATATTTGTAGATACTTGAAGCAAATACCTGCAGTCCACTTGCGCAATACGTTAGGAGATAAAAGAACATTGCGTTCTTCATTTCACCAGTCACAATATGTAGCTTACGGTTGTCCCCAGTCACGCTGTGTTTGTTTACAAGCACACAACCACGAGAGACCATAGGCGTGTGAGTCACTCACTGTCGAGCAGCATGCACCAGGTTATCTAATTACAGTATGGAATTCACAACTAAATGTATGCCAGCTAGTTATCTTATAACTACTAAATTCACTGTCTAAAATGTGCTAAAAGCTCCGTAGTTTGGTTTGCTAAATAAGTAGCTAGTTAGAAGCTAACCACTTAGCTAGATGGCTAACAAAATCAAGCACTTGCTTGGTAACAGCAGAAGATCACCCCCTGGATCAAGAGCTTTGCTGGCGAATATTAATTTGTGCCTGCAGCAAACTGAGTAGAATGAGTTACTTGTATAGTTTAGGTCAGAAACTGTACAAAATGTTCCCAATGCGCTCGTTAGCATTTCATTAGCATTCTGATGATTCATTAGAACTAGTTAGCATTTTGTTACATTCTGTTAAGTGACATTTTTTGGGCTTTGAATATTAGTACTTTGTAAATAAACACATGCAGTCAATTTGTGCACTAGGCAATACAGCAGATTGCGTCCATCATTTCACCCAGTAGAAGTTTACCCAACCGTGGGATGGACTCTTCCCACACTCGGGACTCTGACTTTATTGGTTACACGGGCTTGGACCTTATTTTTTTTAACATTTTCAGTCATATTGTTAACAAACACGCCCTGAAAAAACAACAGGTTTAACCCCTGGTTTGACCGTGATCTTGCAGAGTTACTCCAGCTAAAGAGTTGCATTTGGCGAAAGGCTCGGCACACACACCCAGGCTGACTGCCTCTAGTTCAGGCAAATGAGAAATAAGTGTACTCCGGCTATCCGGAAGGTCAAAGTTAGTTACTTTAAGGAGTAGTTCACTCTGTGGGTCTAACCCCAAGATGTTCTAGAAAACGGTTAAAGATGTGGAGAACAAACCCTCCTCACAGCTGCCCATGTCCCTTCATTTTGATGTGGTTGTTACTCTTAAGCACATGGCTGCGCTATAAAATCACCACTTCATTAAGTCAGGATTCCTATTTGACTCAGCCATGCCTCCTAACCTGTCCAACATTTCCTTATCTTCCACACCTTCTAATGCGACAACCCCCAATGCTCCTCCCTCTTTTTACCCTGCCCCGCTACAAAGTTCCTCCCTGCAAGCGGTCACTGAGTCCAAGGTGCTATAGAAGCTCCTTAAACTTGACCCCCCCAAAAAAACATCTGGGTCAGATGGTTTAGACCATTTCTTCTTTAAGGTCACTGCCCATATCACCGCCAAGCCTGTCTCTTCTCCCTAGGGAGGTTCCCATTGCTTGGAAGGCAGCCACGGTTCGTCCTTTATTTAAAGGGGGAGATCAAGCTGATCCTATTTCTATTCTGCCTGTTTATCAAAAGTGTTGGAAAAACTTAGCAATAATCAACTGACTGGCTTTCTTGATGTCTATAGTATTTATTCTCTCTGGTATGCAATCTGGTTTCCGCTCAGGTTATGGATGTGTCACTGCAACCTTTAAGGTCCCCAATGATGTCACCATTGCCCTTGATTTTAAGCAATGTTTTGCAGCTATTTTTATTGACTTGGCCAAAGTTTTTGATATGGTAGACCATTCTATTCTTGTGGGGTATTGGTGTCGTCTCAGAGGTGTCTTTGGCCTGGCTTGCTAACTACCTCTCTCAAAGAGTGCAGTGTATAAAGTCAGAACATTCGCTGTCTCAGCCACTGCCTGTAACCAAGGGTGTACCCCAGTGCTTGATCCTAGGCCCCACGTTCTTCTCAATTTACATCAACATAGCTCAGGCAGTAGGAAGTGCTCTCATCCATTTATATGCAGATGATACAGGCTTATACTCAGCTGGCCCCTCCCCGGATTTTGTGTTAAATGCTCTACAACAAAGCTTTCTCTGCCCTTAACCTTGTTCTAAACATCTCCAAAACTAAGGGCATGTGGTTTGGTAAGAAGAATGCACCTCCCCCACAGGTGTGATTACTACCTATGAGGGTTTAGCGCTTGAGGTAGTCACCTCATACAAGTAATTAGGAGTATGGTTAGAAGGTACGCTGTCCTTCTCTCAGCACATACCAAAGCTGCAGGCTGAAGTTAAATCTAGACTTGGTTTCTTCTGTCGTAGTCGCTCCTCTTTCACCCCAGCTGCCAAACTAACACTGATTCAGATGACCATCCTACCCATGCTAGAGTACGGAGATGTAATTTATAGATCGGCAGGTAAGGGTGCTCTCGAGCGGCTAGATGTTCTTTACCATTCGGCCATCAGATTTGCCACCATTGCTCCTTACAGGACACATCACTGCCCTCTATGCTTCCCTGTATACAGTTCTCTCTCAATCTCTTCATTCAAAGACTCGATCATGGACACTCGTACTGACAGTTGTAGCTGCTTTGCATGATGTATTGTCTACCTTCTTGCCCTGTGTGCTGTTGTCTGTGCCCAAAAATGTTTGTACCATGTTGTGTTGCTGCCATGTTGTAGTCTTCGGTCTCTCTTTATGTAGTGTTGTCTCTCATTGTGATGTGTATTATGTCCTACATTTTTATTTCTTTTTTAATCCTGGCCCCCATCCCCGCAGGAGGCCTTTTGGTAGGCCATCATTTGTAAGTAAGAATTTGTTCTTAATTTTTCACGTTCAAAATTGTGCACTCTCCTCAAACAATAGCATGGTATTATTTCACTGTAATCACTACTGTAAATTGGACAGTGCAGTTCGATCAACAAGAATTTAAGCTTTCTGCCAATATCAGATGTCTATGTCCTGGGAAATGTTCTTGTTACTTACTACCTCATGCTAATCGAATTAGCCTACGTTAGCTCAACCGTCCCGTGGAAGGGACACCGATCCCAAATCGTTTTTATGTGAGCTTATCAAGTTACACTTGTTTGAAGTTCACTACTGTTTGCCAGCTATACAGTGCATTTGGGAAGAATTCAGACCCCTTCACCTTTTCCACATTTTGTTACATTACAGCCTTATTCTAAAATGGATTACATTTGTAATTTCCTCAATATACACATAATACCCCATAATGACAAAGTGAACACAGGTTTTTAGAAATGTTTACAAATGTATTACAAATTAAAATAAATACCTTATTTACTTAAGTATTCAGACCCTTTGCCATGAGACTCAAAATTGAGCTTAGATGTATCCTGTTTCTATTGAGATGTTTCTACAACTTGGGTGTCCATCTGTGGTAAATTCAATTGATTGGACATGATTTGAAAAAGGCACACACTTGTCTATAAAGGTCCAACAGTTGACAGTGCATGTCAGAGCAAAAACCAAGCCAAAACTTCTGTAGAGATCCAACTGGAAAAGGGTACCAAAACAATTCTGCAGCATTGAAGGTCCCCAAGAACACAGTGGCCTCCATCATTCTTAAATGGAAGTAGTGTGGAACCACCAAGACTCTTACTAGAGCTGGCCGAACGGCCAAACTGAGCAATCGGGGGAGAAGGGCCTTGGTCAGGGTGACCAAGAACCTGAAGGTCACTCTGACAGAGCTCCTCTCAGATGGGAGAAACTTCCAGAAGGACAATCATCTCTGCAGCACTCCATGGCCAGACGGTAGTGTACCACAATCCTTTACAGACATAGAACGCAGGTACAGTAACACGACGATAGCGACAATAGATAACATTTCAGACTGTTAAACAAAGTGCCACATCAGGTTTTCACCCTTCGACAGAATTCTGCTCAGGCGTAAAATATTCTTCATTTTTCCCCGTCAGCTAGCGTTAGGGAGAGCGGGCAGAAGCATGCTCATATGTTTTGGTAATCTGCATCTCACCAAGTCTTGCAAATTCACCAAGGAAACCTAAAGTTTACCTCTTACTTTCTGGTTTTATTTGAACTACACATCTTCCCCAATCCTTTACAGCCTATCAGCTATAACACAGAAAATATGTTGTGATAACTGAATTGGGATTTTAATTGTAAAAAATTGTTTCTGGATTTTCTGAATGTTAAGGATCACAACTTTGTTGGATTGAGGTCTGGGCTTTGACAAGGCCATTCCGAACCTTTAAACGTTTCCCCTTACACCACCCGAGTGTTGCTTTAGCAGTATGCTTCGGGTCACTGTCCTGCTAGTAGGTGAATCCCCATCCCAGTCAAATCTCTGGAAGACAAACAGGTTTCCCTCAAGAAGTTCCCTGTATTTAGCGTCATCCATCATTCCTTCAATTCTGACCAGTTTCCCAGTCCCTGCGAATGAAAAACATTCTTCACCTTGTTGATGGTGTTCTTGGGATGATGAGAGGTGTTGGGTTTGCGCCAGACATAGCATTTTCCTTGATGGCCAAAAAGCTAAATTTTAGTCTCATTTGACCAGAGTACCTTCTTCCATACGTTTGGGGAATCTCCCACATGCCTTTTGGCAAACACCAAATGTGTTTGCTTATTTTTTTCTTTACGCAGCGGCTTTTTTCCTGGCCACTCTTCTGTTAAGCCCAGCTCTGTGGAGTGTATGGCTTAAAGTGGTCCTACGGACAGATACTCCAATCTCCACTGTGGAGCTTTGCACCTTTAGGATTATCTTTGGTCTTTTTGTTGCCTCTCCGATTAATGCCCTCCTTGTCTGGTGAGTTAAGGATATTGCTGCCAGTAAGATTGCACCTAAATCAACCATTTATCAGATCATCAAGAACTTCAAGGAGAGCGGTTCAATTGTTGTGAAGAAGCCTTCAGGGCGCCCAAGAAAGTCCAGCAAGCTCCAGGACCTTCTCCTAAAGTTGATTCAGCTGCGGGATCGGGGCACCACCAGTACAGTGCTTGCTCAGGAATGGCAGCAGGCAGGTGTGAGTGCATCTGCACGCACAGTGAGGCAAAGAATTTTGAAGGATGGCCTGGTGTCAAGAAGGACAGCAAAGAAGCCACTTCTCTCAGGTAGAGGCTAATATTCTGCAAAAGGTACAGGGATTGGACTGCTGAGGACTGGGGTAAAGTCATTTTCTCTGAATCCCTTTTCCGATTGTTTGGGGCATCCGGAAAAAAGCTAGTCCGGAGAAGACAAGGTGAGCGCTACCATCAGTCCTGTGTCATGCCAACAGTAAAGCATCCTGAGACCATTCATGTGTGGGGTTGCTTCTCAGCCAAGGGAGTGGGCTCACTCACAATTTTGCCTAAGAACACAGCCATGAATAAAGAATGGCACCAACACATCCTGAGATAAATTTCTCCCAATCATCCAGGAACAGTTTGGTGATGAACAATGCCTTTTTCAGCATGATGTAGCACCTTGCCATAAGGCAAAAGTGATAACTAAGTGGCTCGGAGAACAAATCATCAATATTTTGGGTCCATGGCCAGGAAACTCCCCAGACAATCCCATTGAGAACTTGGTCAATCCTAAAGAGGCAGGTGGACAAACAAAAACCCACAAACTCCAAGCATTGATTATGCAGCCACTGATTTGTTGCATGTCAGCACACTGCCTCTACCCCAGGAAGTGCAGTGTTGAGTTTCTAAAACAGGCGTTTCCTCTCAAAGGGTGTTTCCTTTATTGCACTTGGCTCTCCTTGTCGAAACATCCAGCGGAAGAGGCGACAGCGCATCCTCCCAAAAGAGTCACAGGTGACTAGACAACTATCGGACCAGTCTGAAAGCAAAACTCCAGTGTTTGACCATGGCTGGCTTGTGCAGGATGATCGGTCCCTGTTCTCTGTTATAAACTGAGCAAAAAAAGAAACGTCCTCTCACTGTCAACTTTCATTTGGTGTTTTTCCAGAGTCAGTAGAAGGCCTTCTTTAGTGTCCTAAGTTTTCATAACTGTGACCTTAATTGCCTACCGTCTGTAAGCGGTTAGTGTCTTAACGACCGTTCCACAGGTGCATGTTCATTAATTGTTTATGGTTCATTGAACAAGCATGGGAAACATTGTTTAAACCCTTTACAATGAAGATCTGTGAAGTTATTTGGATTTTCACAAATTAGCTTTGAAAGACGGGGTCCTGAAAAAGGGACGTTTCTATTTTTGCTGAGTTTACTTAATTGTTTGAAACTTGAATGTTTTACTACATATTATGAGGCATGTCTTGGGCTACCTACATTCTAAGTACCTTAGCCAAAATCAAACAAAAGTACAGGAAATTTTATAAAGACTTCCATATGCAATTGAAACCAGTAGCCTCTCTCTCTCATGCTCTATTGGTTTTCAAATCAACTTTCTTTCATTGGGTACCGGGTAAAGGCAATATCTTAGTCATATAATCAATTGAAAAATGTGTTACTGATGATTTTTTATCTTGGTCACATGAAACCGCTCAAGGGTGTTTTCCCGCTAATTGCATTATGGATGAACATTTGGGTGTAGTCTACTGCCTTGTACGCATACAATGTGAAGAAATAATAGATTATCAACATTTTATGCTAAACGTTCTGATGTATTGCATGAGCCTCATTGCTTTAGCCTTGGCCTACTGGTTGTATGAATTTGGGATTGATCGTCCCTCAACTGTCCAACAGTCTGTTTGGAATAGGCTATTTCTGTCTCGCACAGAACGACAAGCTGACCAATAGAATAGGTCAACTTTTCTACTATGTGGGATAGTAGATTGACAGGCTAGTGATTTAGTTCTTTGTTACTTGTCTTGTTGGCTGAGGAAAAGTTCTTGTGGGTATTTATTCTAACATAGGCGGCGTGTGGGTTTCAGGTTTGGGAAGCAAATTTTCCATGCACCCTCACATTTTCAAACTTATGCAAGATGGCCTACTATTCCAAATGCGATTATTGGAAGGTCAATTTAGGCTAATATTAAATCACCCACTGTTAGCAAAAAACACTGGGTAGGCTAGAGAGGCTACATTTCTTCTTTCTTTGCACAGGAAAATGTTGTCCTTTTTATAAACGCATTGCAATTCTACTACATGCTATGACTGGAGACATTAGCAGAAACTGACATGCATGATTGTTGCTGAAACTCACTCTGGGAGACAGCACACACACACTACAGCCTGGACCTAAACTACATAGTCATTGGCATGCTTACATGTGAGGCAACACATTTCACAATTTTGCACTATGGGACTGGACTGGGAAGAGACCAATTGACTACAACATGTCAGAGGAAAGGGAGAACTCCAGATTCTATAGGAAAGAAATCACTATACTGAAATGAGTAGCCACTAGCCACTAAGTTTTCATAACAATTATTGATCCTTTATTTAACTAGGCAAGACAGTTAACACATTCTTATTTTCAATGACTGCCTAGGAACGGTGGGGTAACTGCCTTGTTCAGGGGCAGAATGACAGAATTTTACCTTGTCAGCTCCGGGATTCAATCTTGCAACCTTACAGTTAACTAGTCCAACGCTCTAACCACCTGATTACATTGCACTCCACGAGGAGACTGCCTGTTACGCAAATGCAGTAAGAAGCCAAGGTAAGTTGCTAGCTAGCATTAAACTTATCTTATAAAAAACAATCATAATCACTAGTTAACTACACATGGTTGATGATATTACTAGTTTATCGAGCGTGTCCTGCGTTGCATATAATCGATGTGGTGCGTATTGGCGAAAAATGACTGTCTTGCTCCAATGTGTAACTAACCATAAACATCAATGCCTTTCTTAAAATCAATACACAAGTATATATTTTTAAACCTACATTTTTAGTTAAAATTGCCTGCGAACTCTGTGAAGACTATTTATTCCTAACAAAGACAGCCAACTTCGCCAAATGGGGGATGATGTAACAAAAGCGCATTTGCGAAAAAGCACAATCTTTGCACGACTGTACTAAACCATAAACATCAATGCCTCTCTTAAAATCAATACACAGAAGTATATATTTTTAAACCTGCATATTTTGCTCAAAGAAATCCAGGTTAGCAGGCAATATTAGACAGGTGAAATTGTTTTACTTCTCTTGCGTTCATTGCACTCAGAGTCAGGGTATATGCAACAGTTGGGGCTGCCTAATTTGCCAGAATTTTACGTAATTATGACATAACATTGTAGGTTGTTCAATGTAACAGGAATATTTAGACTCATGGATGCCACCCGTTAGATAAACTACGGAACGGTTCCGTATTTCACTGAAAGAATAAACTTCTCGTTTTCGAGATGATGGTTTCCAGATTCTACCATATTAATGACCTGTGTGTTATGTTATAATTAGGTCTATTATTTGATAGAGCAGTGTAACTGAGCGGTGGTAGGCACCAGCAGGCTCGTAAGCATTCATTCAAACAGCACTTTTGTGCGTTTTGCCAGCAGCTCGTAGCTGTGCTTCAAGCATTGAGCTGTTATTGACTTCAAGCCTATCAACTCCCGAGATTAGGATGGTGTAACTGATGTGAAATGGCTAGCTAGTTAGCGGGGTGCGCGCTAATAGAACTCATATGGCAGGCAAAATCCTGAGGAGAAACCAAAACAGGAAGTGAGAAATCTGAGCTTTGCATGTATTCACCAGAGTCCCCAATGAAATCCCCTTGAGATATTAATGTTGCACTGCCTAGGGGTTCCACTAGATGTCAACCATCGATAGAAACTTGAATGAGACTTCTATGGTGTTGTGGGAGTGAATGAGTGCAGAATCTGTCAGGTGTCTGGCAGTCAGCAATTTTCTGATTGCGCTTATTCCTCATGGTATCCACTTGCGTTCCATTGCTCATGAAGACACAAAGGAATACTCCGGTTGGAACTTTATTGAAGCTATATGTTAAAAACATCCTAATGATTGATTCTGTACTTGGTTTGAAATATTTCTTCTGTAATATAAGTTCTAAAAGTTTTTGTCCGATGTGACGCTGACCAGAATGAGCGTTTGGATATGTATACCAAACGCGCTAACAAAAGAAGGTATTTGGACATAAATAACAGACATTATCGAACAAATCAAACATTTATTGTGGGCCTGGGATTCCTGGAGTGCTTTCTGATGTAGATCATCAAAGGGAATATTTATCATGTAATTTCTTGTTTATGTTGACGAAATCATTGCGGCTAGTGATTTTTACTTCTGAGCGCCGTCTCAGATTATTGCATGAGTTTCTTTTTCCCAAAGTTTTTTTGAAATCTGACAGAGCGGATTAGAGAGGTATATCTAAAATTCCATGTGTATTATCATCTACATTTATGATGAGTATTTCTGTTGAATGATGTGGCTATGCAAAATCACTGGATGTTTTTGGAACTAGTGAATGTAATGCGCCAATGTAAACTCATATTTTGATAAATATGAACTTTATCAAACAAAACATACATGTATTGTGTAACATTAAGTCCTATGAGTGTCATCTGATGAAGATGATCAAAGGTTAGTGATTAATTCTCTCTCTATTTGTGGTTGTGACTGGTTGGAAAATCTTTGGCTGGAAAAATGGCTGTGTTTTTCTGTGGCTATGTGGTGACCTAACAATCTTTTGTGGTGCTTTTGCTGTAAAGCATATTTTAAAATCGGACACTGTGGTGGGATTAACAACAAGATGAACTTTAAAATGGTATGAGATACATGTATGTTTGAGAAATTTTAATTATGAGATTTGATGTTTTGAAATTGGCGCCCTGCACTTTCACTGGCTGTTGTCATATCGCTCCCGTTAACGGGATTGCAGTCATAAGTTAATTGATATGCATTCCAGGTGACGACCCCATGAAGCTTGTTGAGAGAATGCCAAGAGAGTGCAAAGCTGTCATCAAGGTAAAGGGTTGCTACTTTGAAGAATGTCAAATATAAAATATTTTGATTTGTTTAACACACTGGTTACTACATGATTCCATGTGTTATTTCATAGTGAAGACAAACTATTATTCTACAATGTATAAAATAGTAAAAATAAAGAAAAACCCCTTAAATGAGTAGGTGTCCAAACTTGTGACTGGTACTATATATGTAAAAAATGTTAACCAATACTTTGACTCAAAAGATCGATATAGCATCCAAAATAATATAGCTGTATCTAAATGTATACATTTTTGTGACAGGGTTCCTCTTTTTTGGATGTTGATTGTATAAATCTATATATTCAGAGTTGCAGTGTGTTAGTGTTAATCAGTCTTGCGGCCTGCCTCTGCAATATATACTAGGCCTAGACTACAGTATCAGCACTTCTACCAATGCTGGTAGCCTCACTAATGGTAATTCAGAGTTTTGTGACTGTTTGCACCAAATATAACTTTTCTCATTCACTTAATAATTAATTGACTGAGAGTCTTGGTACAATTGAGAGCATAACATTAAAGATGGTCACACAATGCTTTTACTTGTGTGCACGTTGATACAAGGGCCCAGCACAAGTATCCTTTGAACATATTATAATAATAATAATACATGTGAAATGAGTCCCATTGAAGTCAGGACCTCAGGGGTGATTGACTGATGGGGATAGAGGGGATGGGTTGGCCATCATATAAGGTCCCATTCACAAGGGACACTAGCATCAGGACTCCATACAGGCTACACAAAAGCATTTCCACCTCAGCAGCTACATGTGTACAGCAACTCATGCCCTTGCAAATTCCCTGACAACTGGGTCGAAGAACCCCACTACGGTTAGAATTGTGGCTTTGATAAACAAGCATCCTCTGCTGTTGAAACGTGGGGCTGACTTCAGAACAGATCTGGGGAGGATAACGCAATTCAATTAAAGCAATTCAATTAAAGCATTAGGAGGTCCAACATATGACAGCACACATACTGTATACTTAGGCACATGTTTGTTATACGATGCACGTGCATAGAATAGCTGTCCATCCCCAGTCAGCCGGAAGGTTGGCATTATTTTCATTAGGCCTAAAAATACTAATGGCTTTTGAAATCGCCTAAATGCAGAAAAGCAATGGTATACAATTGTTTTTAGCTATCAATGCAAACCTCTGCTTTCTGTGGAAAACACCTGAAGGTATACACCACATTGATGGGAGTGGCAGTAAAGTTTAATTGATTGATTCGTGAAACATACCATGATGCCACAAGTTTCTAGGAAGGGAGGCTGGGGCAGGTGGAAATGGTAGGTGTGCTATTGCCATTCAAGCAGGCAGATACAGTGCCTTGCAAAAGTACTCACCCCCCTTGCCATTTTTCCTATTTTGTTGCATTACAATCTGTAACTTTCAGCTGAGCCGTTGTGGCTAGACATTTCCACTTCACAATAAAAGCACTTCCAGTTGACCGGGGCAGCTCTAGCAGCGCAGAAATTTGACAAACATACTTGTTGGAAAGGTGGAATCCTATGACGATGCCACGTTGAAAGTCACTGAGCTCTTCAGTAAGGCCATTCTACTGCCAATGTTTGTCAATGGAGATTGCATGGCGGTGTGCTCGATTTTCTACACCTGTCCGCAACGGATGTGGCTGAAACAGCCAAACTCACTATTTGAAGGGTTGTCTTTTGTATATACATACTTTTGTATATACAGTGAACATCTAGTATGACAAGTTTCATACCGGTTGTATTTCTGCCTGCTTGAACAGCAAATAGTTAAAATACAAAAGAATACATTAAATAACCCTGGGAATCAATATAACAACGCCTTGAGAAGCAAAGAAAAACATACAAAATAAGTTACGCCTTCCTTTGCGAGAAATGGAGCTGTTGGGAGTGTACGTAACCCTTCACCTGCCATCTAGCACCTAAATTCTCAGGCACCCCTCACCTCTGCAGCCTGGCAGGCACATCCTTGGCCTCCCATCCGTCCCCCCACCTTGCAGCATCGTCCCTGAGCATGAGGCTGGAGTCAAACAGGTTCCACAGGATAGCGCCCGTGCTGGCAGACATACTCCAAATGCCATGGCGTGAAGGCAGTCATTAAGGGAGGATTAGGGGAAACAGTCAAATGCTCATGGTAACAGCCAGACCGGTCTGATAAAGACAAAAAAACACAACTCAACCACTTTTTACATCCAAACATACATAAACAAAAAGGTGTAGTTTGTGCTTGTGACACATGCCCAACTTGCTTTTCCATATCAGAAAAACAAAAAATCAGGTCAAGCTTGCCCAAAGCCAAAAGCATGACTGTTTAAAAAGAAAAATACACTCCTTTGATTGCATGAATACATTTACCCCTCCTCCCGCTCTCTCTCCCAGATTCTCCCCAAAAAGAGAGGAACAAGTGTATGTGTGAAGTGTCACATGACAGCCAGCCAGTCCTTTTTATTCCAGCGACTTACTGTGTCTCTTTGTCATAAAAACTCACTCCCCGCCTTCCTATCAAAGGCTCAGAATTCTGGTTTGGTGACATTTCCCCCCGGCAGTCAAATCTATGGGGCTGAATGTAAATAGAAAGCAAGAGGCCTTTATTCAAAGAAGCAGAGCCCTGAGGTTCCCCATGCAAAGTGCTGTTTCAGGTTGACAGGACTCCATAGCAGTGGAACGACCAACGACATAGGAGTAGAGGGGTCAATAACAGTCCTGTCGCCACTCACTTTGACTATTCAAAACATAGTGGCCCTCAGCCGTGCAGTCATCCCTGATAAGCCAGGGCCATACAGCGTGGACCTTCAACCAAACTAGCTTGTGAGCGGAACAGTTACCACAACAGTTCTACTGGTGTACGGCTAACCGAAACTACGTGGCTTGGATTTGCTAGAGGTTATCAGACACATTGGGAGCACTAGCAATACAAATAGAAGAGGAAACATATTGACAAAGGACATGTTTGTCCTCGGGTAAAACATAGGACAGAATTGCAGATTATGTTGCTGACAGCTAAAATGATATAACACAAGGTAGTTGTCACACTAGACAATCTAGTAAATCTGTCTGTTTTCAGTCACTGGACATTCCATAAATCAGCTGTAACAACAAGACACCTGGGTTGCCCAGAATAACCAGGGTGTCCTTTTCTCTGGGCACACCCCACAGAACCGGCCACGTCATACAGCAGAGAGAAGAGAGAGAAAAGAGGAGAGCGAGAGCTTGTTTGAAGAGTACCCCCCGACAGTTTTTTCCCCTCTAGTCAGGAACAGAATTTAACTCTGCTCAGGCGTTTCTTTTACGCCTGCTACGTTAGGTTGGCTGTGTTGTGACCCTTCGGGGAATGGAGGGAGGAGATGGATTTAGGGAGTGAGTGCAAAAGACTGGGTGGTACTTGAGATATTCGACTGCATAGAATCTCAGAATCATTAGCACCGGTGTAAATGGATCAGATTTGGCCAAACAGGACAAGGCAGCTCACCTTTGAACCCAAAAGTAAAGACGGGCTGTCAACCTGCACTGCAGGTGGGGTTGAGGAGGGGGTAAGGCCACAAGCAAGGAAAAGGATTTGTCTGAGAAATCTATTGGAATTACATGGTTCTGGCAGTTTGGCCGCTGAAGTAAGTGAGCCCAATATTAGCAGTCAAACAGCTGCTGCCTGTCCTGTGTGATCTTGTTCGACTGTGCTAAAATGATGGAGTGAGGAACATGGAAGACAGAAAGACACAGCAGGAGAGAATAGTCTAGTCTGACAGGAAATCTCTGCTCATGAGCGGTGTCCCGCCTACCGAGGGATGTTAATGACCATTGGAGTTTCTCAACCCCAAGTACTGGGCTGCTAAGTTAAAGGTCCAATGGAGTCTATCTTAATATAAAATCAGTTCTGGGTAACAATCAAGTACTTTAATGTAATTGTTTTCAATTAAAATTGTGAAAAATAAACAAAAATAGCTTCTTAGCAAAGATACATTTCTCAAGCAAATCTTTGCTAGGACAGTGTGGGGGTGGTCTGGGGAAAACTGAAAACTGGCTGTTATTGACAGAGGGGTTTGGAACTTTCTTATTGGTCTATTAACTAAATTACCACCTGGTAATTTTTCCAACCTCAGTGTAGAAATATATATAAAACACAGGAAGAAAAAAGGTACTGCACTGGGCCCTTAAATATTTCCCCAGTAAGAACATATTCTTAAAGGTAGACTCAGCTAAATAACATTGTCATGAACAGCACCGCAGATATTGAGACGAGCGAGATGAGACTTCACTCTCACAAAGTCACACACAGTATCTGCGCATGTGCACGGGTTCGCTTCACGCCGTTACAGCGTGGCAACCACGGGACCAAAACAGTGGAGAAGTTGAGCCTTGCGCTTCAAAGCTTTTAGATGTTGCGGAAATTGATCCACTATGCTGTTTACTTTCTGCATATAAAGTACGTCATATCGCTGAGTCTACCTTTAATGTAAACAAATCACACCAAGACTTGTATGTTTATATTTTAAAGTAATGAGTGTCATTGTTATAAAGCACAAAGAACACAAATGATATGACAACTCATAATATAGCTATGCAAAGCAGATATCCTAAATCAACAACTGTATGGTCAAATGAAGGGTGTAAGTAAGTAAGAAACCAACATTTCACCGAGAGATGATCCCAACTAGTCTGGCCGTGGCAGCCCCAGTCATAACAGGGAAGGCATGTTATTGTAATAGTAATAAATTCCATATGGCTAAAAGCAGGATCATAGGAAAAGAGGAAAATCAGCACTATCACTGACCAAGCCCCATAATCCCAAAAGCTGAAATCCAAAAACTAAGATTTTAATCCCATTCATACCATGTGCTCACAGAAATCCAGGGGGATGAAAATCTGTATAAAACAAAACTAAATATCCCTCCTGCTTCACAAAGGACAGATAATTCAGCTCATCCCCTGATAGTGATGCTCATTCTAGTGTCATCTCTCAGGTGAACAAGTTTGGCCAGGGGGCCAAATGCCACATTCTGATTGTGCTTCTGGAAACTGATTGTAAAGGCGAATGTTAGTGAGTATGACCGTCATCTGAAGTGTCAACTCCGCTAGTCTGGGAGACACTGACTGAAGTCTCCATGAATGGCACTATATGTATAGACATACTCCCTGTTCACCCTCCTGGACATTGTGAGATGTCATGTGTTATAGAGTGGCCCAGTTCCTGCCAGATGTCAACACGAGGCAGTGGATGATATAAGGTTACAGCGGGGTTGCAGTCAAAATGAAATGTGCACATTGACACGAGTGAAAATATTGTTGTCAACAGCTTACTTGAGACTGACACTGAATAGGGGGCAGTAGTGTGTGGATGTGTGCAGAGCATCTTATGTTCTACTGCCGGTGTGTTGTGTGTAGTGTGGTGTTCTGACCTGTAAGCAAGTAATGGGATGAGAGCTATGCGATGAGAGAGCCTGCAGGCCTGAATACTGTAGTCACTGATTAGACTCAATCACACTTGCATGATGAGAGAAACCACAGTGGAGCTCAGATTCCTGTGAGTAAGACTGAGAAATTAGGTGATGACTATTCCAGGACTACAGTTAAATCACTTAATCTCCTGGCAAAGCCATAAAAGTGAATACATTCTTCAATCTGCTGGATGGACAGTACTGTGTAAAGGTGTAGACACGTGGGGAGGATTCATGAATTTATGTTCAAGTGTACCAAAACACGTTCAGCAAATAATGTCCTACAACTTTGAGAGACTGGCACTCAGAACTGCTAAAAAAAGGGTTAGTTATGGAGTCGGCAATTGGGCCAATCCCTCTATTGAAAGTAATATGATATTTTATAATCAGTGTCCACAAATCCTTACAATGCCCTTTTCATCCATGGCGAGTGCCAACACAGCCTGTTTTGCTCCAAGTCACATTAAGTTCTTTAAGTAAAAAAGATACATGAAGTAGGGTAGCCTATACTCAAAATGTGACAATGGTAAAGGACCAGCCCCAGTACAGACATTTAAAGTACACAGAAATCGCAAGTATTATGGTTCCATTTGGATACATGTAAAGAATAAAATAAAAAATACAAGATAAAAAAAGGTTCCTGAACTACAAGCTCGCTGATCAGTACAAAATACATGAATCTTTATATCTTAAAATTGTTACCTTGATACATACATACACTTGAATATAAGCGGCCATATACTCGTACTACCTTAATACTTTACATCAAAATGAAACAGCTAAAGCGCAAGTGCTTTTGTGTACCAAGCAAAATAAGATTTTAATACATATTTGTAGATTCCTGAATTTAGCTGCTCACTGGTTAATATTCGAGATGTACTAACGTTACAACCGTCCACCTAAATATTGTCCCACATCCCACAGTTGAAAAACACCTCTCTTTTATATAATTTGTATAATTTATACATGAGTCAGAAACTAATATATTTACTCAAATGTATGTTTATTAACCACAATTATCGATATATATTATGGTACCCCTGAATCCAGCCAAAGCTGGGCTGATGTCTTTCAGCCAGAAAAAAAGGCAGTGTGGAAATGGGCTTTGAACGCCATCTTGTACGTTGCAGCTGCTTGGGCCCTGAATACAGGAACCCATTCATTCAAGGAGGGAAGCGAACTAGCAAGATTAATTCATCTTTGTGAACCAGAAATTACAAATATCCCTTTTGAAAAACGGAAAATGTTTAACGTGACAAAGATATTATGGAACATCAAATAACTATATTGGAAAACTGAACCTGGTGGAGTCCTATATTGTCTCAAAATGTAACAAATATGCGAGTTCTTTCAACCAGCGATTGACAATGGCAACATTGTTGTTACTCGTTCTCAACATGACGACAATTTCTGGTTCGACAAAACTAAAAGCCCCGTTTAGAATGTTTGCCGCTTGTAATGTTGACATAAAAAAATCCCCTCCCTACACTTTCTTTTCAGTTCTAGAAAGTAACAGGATTAACTGCTTCCTCGTTACCCATTTCCTCTAGTCTACTCCATGAAAGACCATTCACACTGGAGCAGACAGAGGTATGGCTATTCGGTGTAACCACTTGTACAGTAAAACCTATGGCCAGGTTGAACAGATTGTAGAAATCCAATTAACGTTAATTTACTTCCTCTGTATATCAAATTAAGGCCAATCAAATGCTGCCAGCCCGTACACTAATAAAGTAGCAAGCGGGCTAAACATACTGCTTACTAGTTAGCAATATAACGTTAGGTGGCTGATTTATGCAATAGCTAGCTCGTCATACATTAATAGACAAGCTTGTTGCTGATTTTAGGTGTATTAAGGCCATAATCTTGTACCACCATAGTTATCACGCCAGATATGATAGCTAACTGTAACGCAAGATAATTTGGTGGCTGGCTGACATAATGGCTGTTCAGCGAATGACAACGTAAACAGATCGCTAGCAAACTAGGCGATAGGTGTCGAATGTGTCCAGCCTAAACCCAACAGCAGCAGCTCCATCTTGGTTGGCTACTGTAGCAGGCTCACACGCACAATCGGAAACATGTCAAGCTTCTTGCTAATTGCAAACGTAGGAAGTAGTATGGCTTTCTATACCGTCTCCGCCTGTGTTATGGACTACGAAAAAGTGTGTGTGGGGGTGCACTGATAGCTAACTAGTTAGCTTTCGGCTCCAGTGATGTTGAAATAGCCATTTTTTGTCTCCTATTACCACCTAACGTTACTTGCTACAGTTGTATTATAACGCACAAATCCTCTATGCATTATATGACCAATTAATCATTGGTACAATGTCAGATGCATTAAAACATTATGCATCACCATCTATGACATTTGGTATAACTTAGCTAACTAAATTAGTATTTAAGATGGTTGGATACAGCTAATTTACTAGCAAGCTCGTTATCTAGGAATGTCAGCAAACGTCTAACACAATCATCTTGATTTACAAAAGCCAATTAGACTGAATATTAGTTAACTAGCTACGTTTGCCATTTTGTTAGATGCGTGAAAAACAGTGCAACTCAAATTCAGACGTTGACAGTTTTGTTAACTAGCTTTAGCTAGTGATCTTACGAAAGAAGCTAAGTTCCACTAGCTTTGAGGCTTACATTTAGCTGCCAGCTAGCTAGCCCACTCACTGGTATTGCAAAACCTAAGCCATGGCAAATAGCTAAGCCACGACACAATAAAAACTTTGCATAAAGTTAGTTATATTGTGACTACCTACAACCACAACTCAAATAAGTACAACATCGAATAATTTAAAGTGTGTTTTGTGCTTTTCCAACTACCTACCTACCCACACCCCGTTAGCTTCAACCAGCGAGTCACTCAACTCAATTTAACCCCTTCCGCCTAGCTTCCTAGCTAGGCACCCCAGACAATGTTAGCTACAGAAGTTAGCTACGTCTTTAGAAAAATAAGTTGACATTAATGCGTCCCAACTCATAACTTACTTACCCGTTTTCAGTCGAGGGTATCCGTTGTTTATATCGCATTGACTGGAAACAGCGAAGATCTACTCCTCTCCACCTAGCTAATACACAGACTAGATCTAGCAAGCTATCGAGGAGTGGCACTCCCCGAACAGTGGTTTCGATCCGCCAAGAGGAGACACACCGGCACAAAGATGAGGAAATGTTCACCCTACTAAACCAACGCTTTGTGGAAAAACACTGCGTTTGAGAGTCTATGGGTGGTCTTGTATTTCACAACAGTCTCGTTCCAATCTTCTAACTATCCTTCTGGTCTTTCCCACCGTAGTTCCCCTGTTCTCTCTTCACACCACCAGTATCTCAAACGCTTCCCCCGGCCATCAAACAGCAGAGATGGGCGCGGTAACCCTGCTCTCAGCTCTAGGAAACCCCACGTTACGGCTACGTCATAGCGCACGACAAAGGGTCGTCGTCGATTCAAAAATCTGATCATTTGGTGGATTTGGTACAAAATTGACGTAGTTTAATACGAGAAAAATATCCCGCTTCAAAATATTGTATTTTCATATTTTAGTTTGTACTCCCTTGAAATTCCATTCATGAACCTTATAGCATTTTTGTGATAAAACAAACAAGATAGTCTACTACTTGACAACCACCAGTCTACTCTAGCTAAAGTAACACGGTACAGCTGGGCAATTTAGGGAAGTAGTCAATAAAGGCTCTGGCTGGTCAGGCAGGCTGGACAACAAATTGTGTTTTCATGATTTGCTGGTATTCTAAATGTTCTAGTTTTCTGATTTCAGCGATATAGTTGTGCATACAGAGCATACATTTGGCAAATCTGACCATAACTATCCTCCTGATTCCTGTTTACCCACAAAAAAACTAAAACAGGAAGTACCAGTGGCAAGCTCAATAAGGAAGTGGTCTGATGAAGCGGATGCTAAGATACAGGACTGTTTCGCTAGCACAGACTGGAATATGTTCCGAGATTCATCTGATGGAATTTACCACATCAGTCACGAGCTTCATTACCAAGTGCATCAACAACATCATCCCCACAGTGACCATATGTTTATATCCCAACCAGAAGCCATGGATTACAGGCAACATCCGCACTGAGCTGACGCTTTCAATGAGCGGGACACTAATCCAGACATTTATAAGAAATCCTGCTACACCGCCCGACGAACCATCAAACAGGCAACGGGTCAATACAGGACCAAGATCGAATCCTACTGCACCAGCTCTGGTGCTCGTCTTGCAAACTATCATGGATTACAAAGGGAAATCCGGCCGTGAGCTGTCCAGCAATGTAAGCCTACCAGACAAGCTAAATACCTTCTATGCTCACTTTGATGAACCATGCACGAGAGCACCAGCTGTTCCGGATGACTGTGGGATCTCACTCTCCGTTAATTTTTTTAAATTTTACCTTTATTTAACCGGGCAAGTCAGTTAAGAACACATTCTTATTTTCAATGACGGCCTGGGAACAGTGGGTTAACTGCCTGTTCAGGGGCAGAACGACAGATTTGTACCTTGTCAGCTCGGGGGTTTGAACTCGCAACCTTCCTGTTACTAGTCCAACGCTCTAACCACTAGGCTACGCTGCTGCCCCATAGCCAATGTGAGTATGACCTTTAAACAGGTTAACATTCACAAGGCTGCAGGGTCAGACGGATTATCAGGATGCGTAATCCGAGCATTCGCTGACCAGTGGGCAAGTCTCTTCACTGATATTTTCACTCTCTCCCCGACCCAGTCTGTATTACCTACATGTTTCAGGAAGACCACCATAGTCCCTTTTCCCAAGAATGCCAAGGTAACCTGTCTAAATGACTATCGCCCCATTGCACTCACATCTGTAGCCATGAAATGCTTGGAAAGGCTGGTCATGGCTCACATCAACACCATCATCCCAGACCCACCCCAATTCGCATAATGTCCCAACAGATTCACAGATGACGCAATCTCTGTCACACTGCAATTTCCCGCCTGGACAAAAGGAACACCTATGTGAGAATGCTGTTCATTGACTACAGTTCAGCTTTCAACACCACCACATTGAATGAGAAAGTTAGAGGCATAAATATCATACCCCCTAAAAAATGCCAACCTCGCCTGTTATTGTAATGGTGAGAGGCTAGCATGTCTTGGGGGTATGATATTTCTGCTTCTGTAACTTTCTCACTCATCATTTACAATTCATTCAGGATTATCTGTAAAAATTGTAGCGTTCACATTAATGTAGAAGTGTTTAGAAACATTCTTATTTACAATAAAAGTGACTCCAAAATGCCAATACATTATTTACCACTTATTTCTAGTGGTCACAAAATAATCTGTAACACAACCAAAACAAACAGCAAATGCATCCCAAAAATGTTTAAATCACAACAAAAATCCTCAATCTACACACAATACCCCATAATAACAAAGCGAAAACAGGGTTAGGCATTTTTGCAAATTTACTAAAATAAAAAAGGTATACCTTATTTTTAAGTATTCAAACCTTTTGCTATGAGACTCGAAATTAAGCTCAGGTTCATCCTGTTATCCTTGGGATGTTAATACAACTTGATTGGAGTCCACCTGTGGTAAATGCAATTGATTGGACATGATTTGGAAAGGCACACACCCGTCTATAGAAGGTCCCACAGTTGACAGTGCATGTCAGAGCAAAAACCAAGCCATGAGGTCGAAGGAATTGTCCGTAGAGCTCCGAGACAGGATTCTGTTGAGGCACAGATCTGGGGAAGGGTACCAAAACATTTCTGCAGCATTGAAGGTCCCCAAGAACACAGTGGCCTAAACCATTCTTAAAAGGAAGAAGTTTGGAACCACCAAGACTCTTTCTAGAGCTGGTCGCCCGGCCAAACTTATCAATCGGGGGAGAAGGGCCTTGGTCAGCAAGGTGACCAAGAACCCGATGGTCAATCTGACAGAGCTCCTCTGTGGAGATGGGAGAACGTTCCAGAAGGACAACCATCTCTGCAGAACTACACCGCTTGGAGTTTGCCAAAAGGCACCTATAGGATTATCAGACCATGAGAAACAAGATTCTCTGGTCTGATGAAACCAAGATTTGTCTTTGGCTTGAATGCCAAGCGTCACATCTGGAGGCAACCTAGCACCATCCCTACGGTGAAGCATGGTGGTGGCAGCATCATGCTGTGGGATGTTTCTCCGCAGCAGGGACTGGAAGACTAGTCAGAATCGAGGGAAGTATGAACGGAGCAAAGTACAGAGAAATCCTTGATGAAAACCTGCTACAGAGCTCTCAGGACCTCAGACTGGGGCGAAGGTTCACCTTCCAACAGGAAACCGACCCTAAGCACACAGCCAAGACAATGCAGGAGTGGCTTCGGGACAAGTTTCTGAATGTCCTTGAGTGGCCCAGCCAGAGTCTGGACATGAACTTGATCTAACATCTCTGGAGAGACCTGAAAATAGCTGTCTAGCGACGCTTCCCATCCAACCTGACAGAGCTTGAGAGGATCTGTAGAGAAGAATGGGAGAAACTCCCCAGATACAGGTGTGCCAAGCTTGAAGCGTAATACCCAATAATACTCAAGGCTGTAATCGCTGCCAAAGGTCTTTCAACAAAGTACTGAGTAAAGGGTCTGAATATTTATGTAAAATGTGATATTTCAGTTAAAAAATATATATAAATTAGCAAAGAATTTGCTTTGTCATTATGTGTAGATGGATTAAAACGTTGTTTTCCTCATCACTTTCAGAATAAGGCTGTAACGTAACAAAATGTGGAAAAAGTCAAGGGGTCTCAACACCATCCAAATGCACTGTAAGTGAATTTGTCCCAATACATTTGGTCCCCTAAAATGGGGAGACTATGTACATAAAGTGCTGTAATTTCTTAACAGTTCACCCGATATCGATGGAAATACCCTAAAATGAAAGCTGACAGTCTGCACTTTAACCCAATAGTCATTGTATCATCCAAAGTGCTGGAGTACAGAGCCAAAACATCAAAGCATTTGTCACTGTCCAAATACTTTTGGAGCTCATTGTATTGCCTCAACCACCTCGTACCCCTGCACATTAACTCTGTACTAGTACTCCTTGTATATAGCCTCATCATTGTTATTTTAATGTGTTACTATTTCCTTTCGTTTTTTTCTTATTTGCTTATTTTCTTACTTTTTAACTCTACATTGTTGGGAAAGGGCTCGTCTACACGTGGCGCATGTGACAAATAACATTTGATTTGTGTTGGGTTGGACTCGGATAGCTGTTATCTGATAGGGCCTAGATTAGTGGAGGCTCACCACCTCCACATTTGTTATCCAAAGTAGCTCTACAGGTGTTGGTCATCATGACCTAGGCAAATTCATATGTTCACGGTTCACGATAAACACACAAAAGTCCTCAATTTACCTTGTGAACTTTAATATAGAAAACAGAAGTACCAGTGAAAACAAAAATTGTCAGGGGACCTAGCTATCCCAGCTCTGTCTGTAGGGGGAAATATCCATCTACTCATTATCACCAGCAGGCAGCAGCTTGTGTGTGTGATAGCGCTCAGAGGAAGGGCTGATGCTCAGTGGGTTAAGACGTTACTTAGAGACCTGGAACACAATATCCCCTCGTCCATTACCCAGGGGAGAAAGAGAGAGAGCCTCTGCCCTCCCACAGTGTGACCCTCCGACGGGGAGACAGGAGCATCAACATATCCCTCTCCAGGAGCTGAAGTTCATTAAGATCAACAATAATTCTGTATAACCAGGCATTGTCTACTACCCTACCCGGTCTCTGGGGTATGTATGCTGTGCATTGCAGACAGGAGAATTTCATTTGCAAATGCTTCATTCTAGTAAATTTTAAAATACATTTTTTGCTAGTAGCTCGAGACAGCAATTATAATCATGTAAAGCTATACTAACTCTGAGAATTTAAAATGTCATCCTACCCATGCATCAGAATTCTCTAGAGTCCTGTTACAGGTGAGGATTGTGTGTGTGTGTTACATTGGCAAGCACAGCCCTTCTACCAGGTCAAATCAAATGTTATTTGTCACATGCGCTGAATAAAACAGGTGTAGACTTTACTGTTAAATGCTTACTTATGAGCCCTTTCCCAACAATTCAGAGCTAAAAAGTCAAATAAATTTGAACAAAATAAAAAAAGTAAATAGTAACACAAAATAACGAGAATATACAGTATACAAGGAGTACTGAGTCAATGTGCAGGGGTACGAGGTAATGTAGGTAATATGTACGTAGGGGTAATGAATAGGCAATCAGGATAGATAATATACAGAGTTAACATACACTGTTGTTACTCTGTATATGTTAGAGTGTGAAAGCGTGTCCGTGTGTGAATGTGTGACGTCAATATGCGTGTGTGTTTTGTGTGTGTATGTGTGTCAGTGTAAGTATGTGTGAGTAGAGCCCAGTGAGTGTGCATTGAGCCGGTGCAAGAGAGTCAGAAAAACATGAATACATAGGGGGGTCAATGCAAATAGTCAGGGCAGCTATTTGATTAACTGTTCAGCAGTCTTATGGCTCGGGGGTAGAAGCTGTTCAGTAGCATTTTGGTCCTAGACTTGGCGCTCCGTTACTGCTTGCCGTGCGATAGCAGAGAGAACAGTCTATGACTTGGGTGGCTGGAATATTTGGCCATTTTTAGGGCCTTCCTCTGACTACGCCTAATTTAGAGGTCCTGGATGGCAGGGAGCTCGGCCCCAGTGATGTAATGGGCCGTACACGCTACCCTCTGTAGTGCCTTACGGTCAGATGCCAAGCAGTTGCCATACCAAGCAGTGATGCGACCAGTCAAGATCTTCTCAATGGTGCAGCTGTAGAACCTTTTGAGGATCTGAGGGCCAATGCTAAATCTTTTCAGCCTCCTGAGGGGAAGCGGCATTGTCGTGCCCTCTTCACGACTGTATTAGTGTGTTTGGACCATGATAGATCCTTAGGGATGTGGACACTGGGTTGGCGCTCCTCCCCCCTTGGGTTGTGCCGTGGCGGAGATCTTTGTGGGCTATACTCAGCCTTGTCTCAGGATGGTAAGTTGGTGGTTGAAGATATCCCTCTAGTGGTGTGGGGGCTGTGCTTTGGCAAAGTGGGTGGGGTTATATCTAATTCTCTTTTTCTCTCTTTCTTTCTCTCTCTCGGAGGACCTGAGCCCTAGGACCATGCCTCAGAACTACCTGGCATGATGACTCCTTGATGTCCCCAGTCCATCTGGCCGTGCTGCTGCTCCAGTTTCAACTGTTCTGCCTGCGGCTATGAACCCTGACCTGTTCACCGGACGTGCTACCTGTCCCAGACCTGCTGTTTTCAACTCTCTAGGGACAGCAGGAGCGGTAGAGATACTCTCAATGATCGGCTATGAAAAGCCAACTGACATTTACTCCTGAGGTGCTAAC
This sequence comes from Oncorhynchus tshawytscha, assembly GCF_018296145.1. NCBI lineage: Eukaryota > Metazoa > Chordata > Actinopteri > Salmoniformes > Salmonidae > Oncorhynchus > Oncorhynchus tshawytscha. The sequence goes on along the minus strand of NC_056450.1, from coordinate 20,059,074 downwards.
TTGTTGCACCCTCGACAACTACTGTGATTATTATTATTTGACTATGCTGGTCATTTATGAACATTTGAACATCTTGGCCATGTTCTGTTATAATCTCCACCCGGCACAGCCAGAAGAGGTCACCCCTCATAGCCTGGTTCCTCTCTAGGTTTCTTCCTAGGTTTTGGCCTTTCTAGGGAGTTTTTCCTAGACACCGTGCTTCCACACCTGCATTTCTTGCTGTTTGGGTTTTTAGGCTGGGTTTCTGTACAGCACTTTGATATACCAGCTGATGTAAGAAGGGCTATATACATACATTTGATTGATTGATTTGATGACACCGAGGAAGCTCACAAACCCGCTCCACTACAGCCCTGTCGATGTGAATGGGGGCCTGCTCGACCCTCCATTTTCTTTAGTCCACGATCAGCTCCTTTATCTTGCTGATGTTGAGGGAGAGGTTGTTGTCCTGGCACCACACTGCCAGGTCTCTGACCTCCTCCCTATAGGCCGTCTCATCTTCGTCAGTGATCAGGCTTACCCCCTTCTTGTCTTCTGCAAACTTAATGAAGGTGTTGGAGTCATGTGTGAACAGGGAGTACAGGAGGGGACTAAGCACGCACCCCTGAAGGGCCCCTGTGCTGAGGGTCAGCGTGGCAGATGTGTTGTTGCCTACCCTCACCATATGGGGGCTGCCCGTCAGGAAGTCCAGGATCCAGTTGCAGAGGGAGGTGTTCAGTCCCAGGGTCCTTAGCTTAAGTATGAGCTTGTAGGGCAATATGGTGTTGAACGCTGAGCTGTAGTCAATGAACAGCATTCTCATGTAGGTGTTCCTTATGTCCAGTTGGGGCAGTGTCGGTTGCATAATTTGTGGATCTGTTGGGGTGGTATGAGAATTGGAGGGGGTCCAGGGTGTCTGTGTTGATGTGAGCCATGACCATTCTTTCAAAGCATTTCATGGATACAGATGTGAGTGCTAAGGGGATAGTCATTTAGACAGGTTACATTGGTGTTCTTTGGCACAGGGACCATGGTGGTCTGCTTGAAACATGTAGGTATTACAGACTGGGTCAGGGAGAGATTGAAAATGTCAGTGAAGACACTTTCCAACTGGTCAGCGCATGCTCTGAGTATGCATCTGAGTAATCAGTCTGAATGTTAAACTGTTTAATGATCTTACTCACATCGGCTATGGAGATAGTGATTACACAGCTGTCCAGAACAGCTAGTAATCTCATGCATGGTTCTGTTTTGCGAGCCTCAAAACGAGAATAGAAGGCATTTACCTCATCTTGGGTCACTGGGTAGCTCGTGGCTGGGTTTCTGGTTCTAATCCGGGATAGTTTGTAAGCCCTGCCACATCTAACAAGAGTCAGAGCTTGTGTAGTAAGATTCGATCTTAGTCCTGTATTGACGCTTTGCCTGTTTGATGGTTCGTCAGAGGGCACAGCAGGATTTCTTATAAGCGTCCAGATTAGTTTCCTGCTCCTTGAAAGTGGCAGCTCTAGCCTTTATCTTAGTGAGGATGTTGCCTGTAATCCATGGCTTCTAGAGGTTTTTAGTTGCATAGGTGACCTACTGGTAGAAATGAGGTAATACAGATTTCAGTTCTGCTGCATTAAAATCACTGCCACTAGGAGTGCCGACTCTGTGAATATTTTCTTGTTTGCTTCTGGCCCTATACAGCTTCTTGAGTGTGGTCTTAGTGCCAGCATTGTTTTGCGGTGGTAAGTAGACAGCTTCGAAAAATATAGATGAACACTCTCTTGGTAAATAATATGGTCTTATCATGAGGTTATCATGAGGTATTCTAACACAGGCGAGCAGAGCCTTGAAACTTCGCACATCAGCTGTTGCTCTGATGTTCAGAACCTCTTTTCGGTGATATGAAGAAGAAAAAACACAAAATAGCACAATGACACCTGCACACTGACCTCTCTACTATCACAGGGGCCACTAATGGTATTTACGGACATATTCAATCTCTCAATCAGTATATTGTCCCCACTTGCTTCAAAATATCCACAATTGTTCCTGTACCCAAGAAAGCAAAGATATCTGAACTAAATGACTATCTACCCATAGCACGCTCTTCTTTCATCATGAAGTGCTTTGAGAGGCTAGTTAAGGATCATATCACCTCCACCTGACCCAACACCCTAGATCCACTACAATTTGCATACCGCCCCAACAGATCCACAGATGACGCAACACCAGAGCACTCCAAACTCATCACTAAGCTCAGGGCCCTGTGTCTGAACCCCTCCCTGTGCAACTGGGTCCTAGACTTCCTGACGGGCTGACCCCAAGTGATGAAGGTAGGCAACAAAATCTCTGCCACACTGATCCTCAACACAGGGGCCCCACAGAGGTGCGTGCTCAGTCTCCTACTGTACTCCCTGTTCACCCATGACTACGTGGCCACGCACGTCTCCAACTCAATCATCAAGTTTGCTGACGACAACAGTGGTAGGCCTGATTCCTAACAACGATGAGACCGCCTACAGGGAGAAGGTGAGAGCCCTAGCGGAGTGGTGCCAGGAAAATAACCTCTCTCTCAATGTCAACAAAACTAAGGAGCTGATCATGGCCTGTAGGAGACAGCAAAGAGAGCACGCCCCCATCCACATTGACAGGGATGCAGTGGAGAGAGTCAAAAGATTAAAGTTCGTCAGGGTGTACATCACTGAGGAGGACCTGAAATGGTCCCATTGCACTGACAGCGTGGTGAAGCGCCTCTTCAACCTCAGGAGGCTGAAATTCGGATTGGCTCCTGGATCCATGGCCTGTTCCCCCCACTACCATCTACAAGGTAGAGACAGTACCGGTGCATCAAAGCTGGGACTGTGAGACTGAATAACATCTATCTACAGGTCATCAGACTGTTAAACAGTCACGACTAACCGGCCGCCGCCCAGTACCCTACCCTGAAGTTCAGACACTGTCAATAGCCGTCCACCATCCGGTACTCTACCATGCACCTTAGCGTCTGCTGCCATATGTACACAGAGCCATTGAACAAGGGTCACTTTTATAATGTTTACATACTGTTTTATCCACTTTATATGTATATACTGTATTCTAGTCATGGCTTATCCTATATAACTACTGCTATACACACCTTTTCTATTCACATACTGTCTATACACACCATTCACAAATACAGTACTAGTCAAAAGTTTGGACACACCTACTCAGGGTTTTTCAGGGTTTTCCTACATTTGTACTATTTTATACATTGTAGAATAATAGTGAGACATCAAAACTATGAAATAACATATATGGAATCATGTAGTAACCAAAAAAGTGTTAGACAAATCACAATATATTTTATATTTGAGATTCTTCAAAGTAGCCACTCTTTGCCTTGATGACAGATTTGCACACTCTTGGCATTCTATCAACCAGCTTCATGAAGAATGCTTTTCCAACAGTCTTGAAGGAGTTCCCACATATGCTGAGCACCTTTGGCTGCTTTTCCTTCACTCTGCTGTCAAACTCATCCCAAACCATCTCAATTGGGTTGAGGTCAGGTGATTTTGGAAGTCAGGTCATCTGATGCATCACTCCATCACTCTCCTTCTTGGTCAAGTAGCCCTTACACAGCCTGGAGGTGTGTTTTGGGGGATTGTCCTATTGAAAAACAAATGATAGTCCCACTAAGTGCAAATCGGATGGGATGGCATATTGCTGCAGAATGCTGTGGTAGCCATGATGGATAAGTGTGCCTTGGATTTTAAATAAATCCCAGACAGTGTAACCAGCAAAGCACCATCACACATCCTCCTCCATGCTTCACGGTGGGAACCACACATGTGGAGATCATCTGTTCACATACTCTGTGTCTTACAAAGACACAGCAGTTGGAACCAAAAATCTCAAATTTGGACTCAATCAGACCAAAAAACAGATTTCCACCGGTCTAATGTCTATTGTTCATGTTTCTTGGCTCTTCTTTTTATTGGTGTCCCTTAGTAGTGGTTTCTTTGCAGAAATTCAACCATGAAGGCCTGATTCATGCAGTCTCCTCTGAACAGTTGATGTTGAGATGTGTCTGTTACTTGAACTCTGTGAAGCATTTATTAGGGCTGCAATCTGAGGTGCAGTTAACTCTAATGAACTTATCCTCTGCAGCAGAGGTAACTCTTGGTCTTCCTTTCCTGTGGCAGTCCTCATGAGAGCCAGTTTCATTATAGTGCTTGATGGTTTTTGCAACTGCACTTGAAGAAACTTTTAAAGTTCTTGAAATGTTACGTATGACTGACCTTCAAGTCTTAAAGTAATGACGGACTGTCGTTTCTCTGTGCTTATTTGAGGTCTTGCCATAATATGGACTTGGTCTTTTACCAAATACGGCTATCTTCTGTATACCACCCCTTCCTTGCCACAACACAACTGATGTCTCAAAAAAATTAAGGAAAGAAATTCCACAAATGAACTTTTAAGGCATTCCTGTTAATTGAAATGCATTTCAGGTGACTACCTCATGAAGCTGGTTGAGAGAATGCCAAAAGTGTGCAAAGCTGTCATCAAGGCAAAGGGTGGCTACTTTGAAGAATCTCAAATATAAATATATTTGGATTTGTTTAACACTTTTTTGGTTACTACATGATTCCATATGTGTTATTTCATAGTTTCAATGTATTTACTATTATTCTACAATGTAAAAAATAGTAAAAATAAAGAAAAACCCTGGAATGAGTAGGCGTCAACTTTTGACGGGTACTGTATATTTATATTCTGGACTCTGGTCCGCAAGCAACTGTCCTGCAATTCTATCCATTTTGCCATGGGGTTTTGTACTGTGTATTTATACTGGATTTTTGACATAGCTCACTGTAATATACTGCTGTACATATCATTCTTAGTATATCTTGTGTAAATTCAACTGGTGTATATACGTGTAGATTGCATTTGGGTTACTGTTACAGTGCTATTTGTGTTAATTGGATTCGTTCCAAAATTGGTTGATTATTTGTCATTTTTTGGGGGGGGGTACTGGTTTGACATTATACTGCATTGTTAGGAACAAGTAACGTAAGGTGGGTGCAAAAAAGTGCTTAACAAGGCTCTCCAACCCTGTTCCTGGAGAGCTACCTTCCTGTAGGTTTTCCCTCCAACCCTAATCTAGCACACCTGATACTAGTAATTAGTTGGTTGATAAGCTGAACCAGGTTAGTTACAACTGGGGGTTGGAGTGAAAACCTACAGGAGGGTAGCTCTCTAGGAACAGGGTTGGAGAGCCCTGTGCTATAACATCTGCAAAACTGTGTATGCGACCTATGAACTTTTGGTAATGATACAAAATATCACTCAATGAGCTGCATTCCTCATGCTTGAAAAACGACAATATGTGCATTTTGCAATGATAGATGGGCAACAATAATGCCTCTATGATATACACATACTATTGTATTAGTCAATCTTTGGATTTACAAAAATCTATATGTGCGCGCATGTGTATGTATTGCAGACATTTGAATGGATACTTCTGTAAAAAAAAATACACCTCCTGGAGTGTGTAGAGCAGGGGTAGGCAACCCTGTTCCTGAAGCCCTGTACTGCAGGATTTTGTTCGAAATAGTCACCCACCACACCGACCAACTGAGCTAATTGATCAGTTCAGTGATTGCCTAAATTTTACACACCTGGTCTTCCAGGTCGGTTAAATCAAAAACATGAAGTGCCTGTGGCACTCCAGGATCAGGGTTGCCTACCCCTGGTGTAAAGACTGCTATCTGTAAAGCCAACACCTCTGAGTTAAGTTGGTGGCTGGTTTCATAGGGACCCATCTGCACAGCCCAGCCCCATTTCAGCTAGACCTGAGCGCTGGTGAGATTTAGTTGTCTTGGATACACTATGTCTGCATTCATGTGTTGTGAAGCTAATGCCATGTGCCCCAGGGAACCTTTTCCAAGATTGTCAAAGGCCCAGTGTACTATCTATCCATTGTTTAGGAAAACACCAGTCTCAACATCAACAGTGAAGAGGCGACTCCAGGATGCTGTCCTTCTAGGCAGAGTTGCAAAGAAAAAGTGACATTTCAGGCCAATAAAAGATTAAGATGGGCAAAAGAACACAGACATTGGACTGAGGAACTCTGCCTAGAAGGCCAGCATCCCGGAGTCGCCTCTTCACTGTTGACGTTGAGACTGGTGTTTTGCGGGTACTATTTAATGAAGCTGCCAGTTGAGGAATTGTGAGGCGTCTGTTTCTCAAACTAGACACTCTAATGTACTTGTCCTCTTGCTCAGTTGTGCACCGGGGCCTCCCACTCTTTCTGTTCTGGTTAGCGCCAGTTTGCACGGTTCTGTGAAGGAAGTAGTACACAGTGTTGTATGAGCTCTTCAGTTTCTTGGCAATTTATTGCATGGAATAGCCTTAATTTCTAAGAACAAGAATTGACTGACGAGTTTCAGAAGAAAGTTCTTTGTTTCTGGCCCTTTTGAGCCTGTAATTGAACCCACAAATGCTGATGCTCCAGATACTCAACTAGTCTAAAGACCAGTTTTATTCCTTCTTTAAATCAGCACGTTTCAGAAAAATGGAGGCCAATTCCCTCTCTCACACACACAGTCGTGCACAGCTAACCTTGTGGGGACATACAATTCAGTCCCATTCAAATTCCTATTTTCCCTAACCCGTACTCTTAACCTAACCCTAGCTCCTAAACCCCCTAGAAATAGCATTTGACCTTGTCGGGACTAACAAAATGTCCCCAGTTGGTTTGTTTACTATTCTTGTGGGGACTTCTGTTCCCCACAAGAATAATTCAACATGTCCACACCAACAAACCACCACCACCACACAAATATACTAACTCTCACAACTCCACTGATCAGAGAAAACAAGTAGTAGCAGTATCATATGGTATTAGTGGAGATCAGACAACAAATCAGATTAGAAAAAGGCAAAATGGCAACACAAATATGATCTCATACATTTAATAAAACAGGTGACATTACATTAAACTAAGCTCATAATGACCTTGCTTTTTATAGCCAGGTTGGGATGCACTAATCCGATCTAGTGTAATCTGTTTCAATCTCTGATAAATGCTTACCACATGCATCTCTCTGAACGGATGGTTCCTATTGGCCCATCCATAGCATCTGCTATTCCTATAAAGAGCTTCACCACATGATTAAACTGAGCACTTCGTTCTCATTCTCCTTGTTTTGTTTTGTAGCTGCGCAGTCCAGGATGTAATGACATAATGCATGTTAAATTGTAAATTCAAGAATAGGAATATATCCTGATCATTACGTTTTCAAAGCCTTGTTATAAGTAACTTGGCAAATTTTTAAAATTCTTATATTACAATTGACATGGAATTATTATCAGAGATACACTGAGTATACAAAACATTAAGAACACCTGCTCTTTCCATGACATAGACTGATCAGGTGAAAGCTATGATCCCTTATTGATGTCACTTGTTAAATCCACTTAAATCTGTGTAGGTGAAGGGGAGGAGACAGGTTAAAGAAGGATTTTTAAGCCTTGAGACAATTGAGACATGGATTGTGTATGTGTGCCATTCAGAGGGTGAATGGACAAGACAAAATATTGAAATGCCTTTGAACGGGGTATGGTAGTAGATGCCAGGCGCAACACTGCTGGGTTTTTCACACTCAACAGTTTCCCATAACAGTTTCCCATAACCATTTTCCGTGTATCAAGAATGGTCCACCACCCGAAGGACATCCAGCCAACTTGACAACTGCGGGAAGCATTGGCGTCAACATGGGCCAGCATCCCTATGGAACGCAACTCAATATTAGGAAGGTGTTCCTAATGTTTGGTATACCCAGTGTATACACTATTCTAATTGAGTAGATATACTGGATCTTGTAACAGTGATGGAACTGATCAGAGAGTAGGCATACATTGACAACAATACAGTATGTGACAGGCAGGGAGGGATGTGAACTTGCAGTGGTCTGGACTTATTCTCCAAATAAATTATACCCCATGCACTTTTTGACACTTACAGTTGAAGTCGGAAGTTTACATACACCTTAGCCAAGTACATTTAAACTCAGTTTTTCACAATTCCTGACATTTAATCCTAGTAAAAACTCCCTGTCTTAGGTCAGTTAGGATCACCACTTTATTTTAAGAATGTGAAATGTTGGAATAATAGTAGAGAAAATTATTTATTTCAGCTTTTATTTCTTTCACCACATTCCCAGTGGGTCAGATGTTTACATACACTCAATTAGTATTTGGTAGCATTGCCTTTACATTGTTTAACTTGGGTCAAGCGTTTCAGGTAGCCTTCCACAAGCTTCCCACAATAAGTTGGGTGAATTTTGGCCCATTCCTCCTGACAGAGCTGGTGTAACTGAGTCAGGTTTGTAGGCCTCCTTGCTCACACACGCTTTTTCAGTTCTGCCCACAAATTTTTATTGGATTGAGGTCAGGGCTTTGTGATGGCCACTCCAATTCCTTGACTCTGTTGTCCTTAAGCCTTTTTGCCACAACTTTGGAAGTATGCTTAGGGTCATTGTCCATTTGGAAGACCCATTTGTGACCAAGCTTTAACTTAACCTGACTGATGTCTTGAGATGTTGCTTCAATATATCCACGTAATTTCCCCTTCTCATGATTCCATCTATTTTGCGAAGTGCACCAGTCCCTCCTGCAGCAAAGCACCCCCACAACATGATGCTGCCACCCCAGTGCTTCGCGGTTCTTCGGCTTGCAAGCCTCCCCCTTTTTCCTCCAAACAAAACAATGGTCATTACGGCCAAACAGTTATATTTTTGTTTCATCAGACCAGAGGACATTTCTCCAAAAAGTACGATCTTTGTCCCCATGTGCAGTTGCAAACCGTAGTCTGACTTTTTTATGGCGGTTTTGGAGCAGTGGCTTCTTCCTTGCTGAGCTGCCTTTCAGGTTATGTCTATATAGGACTTGTTTTACTGTGGATATAGATACCTTTGTACCTGTTTCCTCCAGCATCTTCACAGGGTCCTTTGCTGTTGTTCTGGGATTGATTTGCACTTTTCGCACCAAAGTACGTTCATCTCTAGGAGACAAAGCGTCTTCCTAATGAGCATTATGACAGCTGCGTGGTCCCATGGTGTTTATACTTGCAAACTATTGTTTGTACAGATGAATATGGTACCTTCAGGCATTTGGAAATTTTCCCAAGGATGAACCAGACTGAGGTCTTGGCTGATTTTCCAAGCTGTTTAAAGGCACAGTCAACTTAGTGTATGTAAACTTCTGACCCAATGGAATTGTGATACAGTGAATTTTTAAGTGAAATAATCTGTCTGTAAACAATTGTTGGAAAATTTACCTGTGTCATGCACAAGGTAGATGTCCTAACTGACTTCCCAAACTATAGTTTGTTAATTAACAACATTGGTGTATTCTGCCCCCTGGTGGTGAAACCAGCCTAGAACAGGGGCTATCGTCTAATTTGAGTTTGAGATAGTCCCCCAATAAAGATCAAATGCCGATTATGTGATTATGCCCATAGGTATTTATTGAAATGCATTGTTGTCAATGTTTTTAAATATTCTTTCCACAATATTTTTGCTTATAAAATAACCTATATCCATATAACTTGTCCACAAACTGCTTTAAAAATTATGCTTTAAAACATTTCATATTATTTCCAATAAGTACCATGACAAGGGACATTTTGTCCACACTCGTATATTACACTGAAGTATTTAAACAATATTTAAACATATAACAATGAGTTAATTTTCCTCCAGTCCCATCTGAAGTGTTCTGTGTCTTTGGATATTGGTTACTGCGTGAAGTGTTCTATATGTTTGCATATTGGTTAGTTTGTGTGTGAAGGGTCTTGACTAGCTCTGGAAGCCAAGGCCAGCAGGGTGACACTGTATACCTCTGTCTCGTCTCCTCTCAGGGTGAGGGGCGCACACACTTGCACCACCTCATTCGGCTAAAAATCACACATACAGACACACGCACGCACCGACACAGACACACACACAATCAGAATTAAATCAACAATCAGTGGAGGATGTACAGTACATGTGCAAATACAATAAGAGGAAAATATATGTTTAGTAATGTAGAAAGCCACATGAAGGAACAGGAAGTGTAGTTTGTACGTTCTCTTCACACTGAGACTTTGTAATACATATGGACTCTTTTTTTTATATGCAGTTATGGCTTCACTTGATTTGCACATTTTCTTTGGTAACTGAAATATGTCAAAACAAAAACTACCATCCTATGCAGATCTAAGGGAGTGAAATAACTAAAACTATATTACACAGTTTTCCCTTCATGTGGAACCACCTGGGACGAATAACTTGACAGCTTGCTGTGTCTAGTACAGGGCTCTCCACCCTGGACGTGGAGAGCTACTGTACTGCATGTTTTCACTCCACCCTGGACGTGGAGAGCTACTGTACTGCATGTTTTCACTCCACCCTGGACGTGGAGAGCTACTGTACTGCATGTTTTCACTCCACCCTGGACGTGGAGAGCTACTGTACTGCATGTTTTCACTCCACCCTGGACGTGGAGAGCTACTGTACTGCATGTTTTCACTCCACCCTGGACGTGGAGAGCTACTGTACTGCATGTTTTCACTCCACCCTGGACGTGGAGAGCTACTGTACTGCATGTTTTCACTCCACCCTGGACGTGGAGAGCTACTGTACTGCATGTTTTCACTCCACCCTGGACGTGGAGAGCTACTGTACTGCATGTTTTCACTCCACCCTGGACGTGGAGAGCTACTGTACTGCATGTTTTCACTCCACCCTGGACGTGGAGAGCTACTGTACTGCATGTTTTCACTCCACCCTGGACGTGGAGAGCTACTGTACTGCATGTTTTCACTCCACCCTGGACGTGGAGAGCTACTGTTCTGCATGTTTTCACTCCACCCTGGACGTGGAGAGCTACTGTACTGCATGTTTTCACTCCACCCTGGACGTGGAGAGCTACTGTACTGCATGTTTTCACTCCACCCTGGACGTGGAGAGCTACTGTACTGCATGTTTTCACTCCACCCTGGACGTGGAGAGCTACTGTACTGCATGTTTTCACTCCACCCCTAACCAAGCACACCTGATTCTAATAATTAGCTTGTAACTACCCTGATTGATCATTTATCTGAATAGGTGAACGTTACACCATAGTGCACAACAGAGCAGTGTTTCTCGGGGGACCACTAGAGTGTGCACATTTCTGTTATAACCCAGAGCTAACACACCTGATTCAACTAATCAAGGGCTTGGTGATGTGTTCATAAATTGAGTCTGATGTGGTATTGCTGCTGGGCTAGAACAAAAATGTGGCCACCTTGAGAAACACTGTGTTAAAGTACAGGTCATGGTATGGTTACACACCATTCTAGAAGATGTGAGAAGTGAATGGCAATTAAATTCATGAACTGAAAAACTTTCAGCCACGTTTTCCTCGTGAGATTATTTTCAATAGATGAATTGAACTGAATTGACCCCAAAGCCCAACCCCATGTATACGGTGTATTCATGTTGAGGCTTTTAGACGGCAGTCGCACCTTAAGGCCACAAGGAGGAGTCCAGATCACAGTGATGGTGCGTCTGTGGCCGGCGTCCACCGTGCCCCTGGTCGGCTCCACGGTGAAGCCCCTCTGTTGCAGTGCCTGAAGCCCCTCCCAGCTGAACTCCACGTTCTGCACATGGACAGGAGAGGGCAAAGTTCACAACATAGGTAAGGTCAACACAGGAGGAGAGGGAGGGAGAAGTCATGTGTTGTGGTCAAGTGGTCCGATTGTTTACTCTTCTCCCCTAACTGTGCAGTTGCTCACTCCATCTCATGGGATAAACAGCATGGGATCTTTTCAGAAATGTGGTGGAAACTGACTCCCTAGCCTATGCTTACACTAATTCAGATTTTGAATCCATGAGAGAGAGAGTAAATAAGGGGGAGTGGTACACTGCAGCCAATGTTAGCATCTCCAAATGAATCTGAACTCATCCCAATGACATTATTTAAACTAGATTTCAAGCTGTTTTTAATTATGTTATTTCAACCAGATTTCAACCTGTTTTGTAATGACGGTATTTCAACCTGTTTGTAAGGCTGCTGCTGCTGGAACCAGTGAGCTAGCAGTGACCCTGGTCGTGGTCATGTGCGTGTTTACTTTATTTAAAGATAGGATGTTGTAACCAAAAGTCTCCAGAAGAAGTCTAACCCCTTGTTTTTTAATTGTAATCAACAACAACAGTATAAGTATTAGCCTACCTTTTTGGCCATAGGCTGTGTGGAGCAGATGCAGCCCACCTCCAGCTCTCTGACCGCTGGGCTCATGGCCCCCTCTCTGTAGACCCCTCTAAGGGTGAGCAGCACAGGGAGAGGGGGCTTCTCACAGTCTACTACACAAGGAGAAGAGAACAAGCAAAACAGGCTTACAGTCACAAATCAAAAATTGAATACATTTGTATTTGTCACATGCTTCGTAAACAACAGACTGTAGACTGACAGTGAAATGCTTACTTACGGGTTCCTTTCCAACAATGCAGAGTTAAAGATTAGTGACACGAGGAATAAATACCAGTGAATAACAAATAACAAGTAAAAATAACATGGCTATATACAAGGAGTACCAGTACCGAGTCGATGTGCAGGTACTTGAGGTAGTTATGTACATATAGGTAGGGGTAAAGTGACTAGGCAACAGGATAGATAATAGACAGGTAGCAGCAGCATATGTGGTGAGTGTGAAAGTGTGTGTGTGTCAGTATGTGAGTGAGTGGGTAGAGTCCATTATGTGTGCATAGAATCAGTGCAAGAGAGTTAGTGAAAAAAAAGGGTCAATGCAGGTAGTCTGGGTAGCCATTTGATTAACTATTTATCAGTCTTGTTTAGCAGTCTTATGGCTTGGGGGTAGAAGATGTTCAGGGTCCTGTTCGTTCCAGACCGTGTGGTAGCATTTCATGGCTATTGGTGAATGCTACGGGGAGATAGTAATTTAGACAGGTTACCTTGGCGTTCTTAGGCACGGGGACTATAGTAGTCTGCTTGAAACAAGTTGGTATTACAGACCGGGTCAGGGATAGGTTGAAAATGTCAGTGATAACACTGGCCAGCGCATGCACCGAGTATGCGTCCTTGTATTCCGTCTGGCCCCGCGGCCTTGTGAATGTTAACCTGTTTAAAGGTCTTACACACATTGGCTACGAAGAGCAGGATCACCCAGTAGTCTGGAACAGCTGGTGTTCTCATGCATGGTTTAGTGTTGCTTACCTAGAAGCAAGCATAGAAGGCATTTAGCTCGTCTAGTAGGCTTGCATTGCTGGGCAGCCCATGGCTGGGTTTCTCTTTGCAATCTGTGATAGCTTGCAAGCCCTGCCACATCCGTCGAGCGCCAGAGCCGGCATAGTAGGATTCGATCTTAGTCCTGTATTGACGCTTTGCCTATTTGATGGCTCGTCGGAGGGCATAGTAGGATTCCTTATATGCGTCTGGATTATTGTCCCGCTCCTTGAAAGCTACAGCTCTAGCCTTTAGTTCAGTGCGGATGTTGCCTGTAATCCATGGCTTCTGGTTGGGGTATGTCCATACGGTCACTGTGGGGACGATGTCATTGATGCACTTATTAATGAAGCCGGTGACTGGTGTAGTAAGGAGAAAGAGAGAGAGCACCAGAGAGAGAAAGAGAGCGCGAGAGAGGGATACCTGTGTGCTCAGAGTCCCCGGAGGCTGGCAGAGGGTGAACGACATCAGTGGGCACTGCCAGTGGGTCTCCTCCACACAGGTACATGATGTGAGAGCGAGCTGCACCCTTCAGCACCATGACACACACTGTGCTCTAAGGGAAGGAGCGGCAGGGTGTTAGAGCAGCTTATGTCCTCTACATACAATCCAAAATGACATAATAGTGGTCAGTTTATCTTTAAAAACACTTTACAGTCTGAGATGGTGATTAAAATCGGAAACATCCTGTGTCAGTAAATCTATCTAGTTCCACTGAACTCCTGCATTAGATACCTTCTCACTCAGTGCCAACCTAATATAACAGCCTTTATCAGGAAACTGGTTCATTCATTGCTCCATATTCAGCTGTGTGTGTACACGTGTGTGTGTGATGAGTGGCTTAGTAAAGTTTAATTTCTTTTTTAGGCCTCTCTCACATTCACACTGACTGCATCATCTCTTAGGACTACCACTGGGTGGTGGTGGTGGTGAGGTTTCATTTGAACAACGCTAAATAAACATTAAAAAAATAGGCAGAGGCTGCGAATCCGAAAGTGACTACTCCATCCCGCCCCCCTGGAAGCCTCTTCCCCAGAACTGAAGTTCCGAATCACGCATGCGTTTCTTTACCTCTACTTTATGCACACATTTTTGTAGTCACCCTCCCTTCACATTTCTCACTGTCATTCGTGAATGATAACTATTCAAGTTGTACCGGTGAAACGTCCATGCAGCATCTGCATAACAACCATTTGATCTCAATCAGTTTAATGAGAATATGCATTTAGGATCTTCTTGAGTTATAAAGTGTTGTTTCGAGGTAGACTAAAGTGTTGTTTTGAACTATGTACAGTGAATTTCATTTTAGAACAGATGGTGTTAAACTGTAGCATACCTTTGTTTTGTTTCATCCAAAGCACATATTTTGCCTAGTGGTGCGCGCTGTTGAGTTTTTGCAGCATGAGAGAAAAATATGACCATTCGCATAATCACCCTAAAATCTCATAAGAAATTAGGTGGTGTGTTTTGTTTCATTAAAATGGGCGCCATTTATTCATCAATGAAATTCGCCAGAGTAGCCAGTTGTCTGGGCAGTCGAACGAGTAGAGTAGAGATAGTGTTAAGTAGAGAATCATGCGCATTAGCTATAGTGCACCACTTTTGTAGTAGCACTATGTATGGAATATAGAGGCAGAAGGGTGCCATTTCAGATGCAGCCACTATGTCAGGCGAGCTGGATGATTCTATGGTACCTTGTTCATGAGCTCCACCTTCAGTATGTCCGAGTAGTGGAGGCTCTCGTGGTCTGGCAGGAAGGTCACGGTGATGTCCTGGCTCTTTCCTGGGGCGATGGTGCCCTCTATGGGCGTCACATTGAACACACTCCGACCACTGTAGTTCTGGGTCCCTGGCCACGGGGAGGTAGAAGAAACCAAGATTATTAATTCATTTAACAACAATGTTAGCTTCAGAAACAATTGAACATAATTAGATTTAATATAATGCTGCACCAGAAAACGCTAGATTTTTTAATCCAACAAATGATAGCTAACACTAACTACAGAGAATGCAACAGCTCATGGCATTAGCCCTTAGTTCTGAGTGAGAGATGTGGACCTAGGTCGGATGGACTGGTCTTACCCACAGTGGAGTGTGTCTGTTCCTCTGGGCCTGGGCTGAGGAGGGCAGGGAAAGAGTCTGCTCCACTCAGGGCTTTACACCCCAGCGACAGGCTGTGCAGCAGCACAGAGAAGCGCACCGACAGAGATGACGTGTTCTGCAGCTGAAGACAGAGGACACAGCTTTCAATATCACAACTTCATGGACATGGTCCCCTATTACAGGGGCTGAGTCACTGGCTTACTGGGGCTCTCTCATGCCGTCCCTGGAAGGGGTGCGTCACCTGAGTGGGTTGATTCACTGATGTGGTCATCCTGTCTGGGTTGGCGCCCCCCCTTGGGTTGTGCCATGGCGGAGATCTTTGTGGGCTATACTCAGCCTTGTCTCAGGATGGTAAGTTGGTGGTTGAAGATATCCCTCTAGTGGTGTGGGGGCTGTGCTTTGGCAATGTGGGTGGGGTTATATCCTTCCTGTTTGGCCCTGTCTGGGGTGTCCTCAGATGGGGCCACAGTGTCTCCTGACCCCTCCTGTCTCAGCCTCCAGTATTTATGCTGCAGTAGTTAATGTGTCGGGGGGCTAGGGTCAGTTTGTTATATCTGGAGTACCTCTCCTGTCCTATTCGGTGTCCGGTGTGAATCTAAGTGTGCGTTCTCTAATTCTCTCTTTCTCTCTCTCTCTCGGAGGACCTGAGCCCTAGGACCATGCCCCAGGACTACCTGACATGATGACTCCTTGCTGTCCCCAGTCCACCTGGCCGTGCTGTTGCTCCAGTTTCAACTGACCTGAGCCCTAGGACCATGCCCCAGGACTACCTGACATGATGACTCCTTGCTGTCCCCAGTCCACCTGACAGTGCTGCTGCTCCAGTTTCAACTGTTCTGCCTTATTATTATACGACCATGCTGGTCATTTATGAACATTTGAACATCTTGGCCATGTTCTGTTATAATCTCCACCCGGCACAGCCAGAAGAGGACTGGCCACCCCACATAGCCTGGTTCCTCTCTAGGTTTCTTCCTAGGTTTTGGCCTTTCTAGGGAGTTTTTCCTAGCCACCGTGCTTCTACACCTGCATTGCTTGCTGTTTGGGGTTTTAGGCTGGGTTTCTGTACAGCACTTTGAGATATCAGCTGATGTACGAAGGGCTATATAAATAAATTTGATTTGATGGTATTGGGCGCAGTACAGGCTAAGTAGCCTGCTGCTGTAGAAGTCTACAAAGTAAGCTTAGTTTGAACCAGAATGACCCATAGGAAAAGATCCTCTCTCCTGTTTCTGTAGCTTGAGGCAGCTAGATCTACAAGTACACCCCCCTGGACAAGATACTAGTTGATGCTGGCTAACTGACCTTAAAGACCTGGGAGGCTCGCTCCTTCTCCAACATGTAGCCAAAGTCCATGAGGCCACCCTGGTGGGAGGAGGTGAGAAGAGGATCCACTCCCACCCCGCATAGCGTGATCTCCAGGGTCATGTTTGGGCTGTGGATCTCCACAGTCTCGCGGTACTGTGAAAGGAGCCACAGCATCAGCTATAGGGAAGACAGCAACATGTGTGTTTGTTTTCAGGTCCATTAAGTGCGATTGACCCACCCTTTTTCCCTGTGAGGGTGTGAAGGCCAGTAACAATGTGTGTGTGGCTCCAGGACCCAGCCGTCTCAGAGCATTTAGGAGGGAGAACGGACCACTCAGGTCCAGCACTGAGGACCTCAGCTTGACAAGGGTTAAGGAAGAGTAGTCAGGTAACAGCAATATTTCAATCCTACCTTCAAAGGGACCTGTTCAGGAGGGTGCAATGGGTGAAAGATACGCTTGTGTGGGTCCACTGTTTTGCAAGTGTTTTCTCAGATCAAGTGTAAAATGTAATTTTTTGCATCATCCCCAAAGCCAATTTTAAAAAGTAATAGTTTGACTTACTATGACTGTCATATGTGGTTGTCGTAGCTACCTTAAGATGAATGCACTAACTGTAAATCACGCTGGATAAGAGCATCAGCTAAATTAATCAAATGTACATGTTCAAGTCACTATTGTCTTGCAAAGTTAGAAGACAATCAAACTTGCAATTATGCTATTTTTTCAACCAGTGGATCTGTGGAACAGATATGATTGTCAGCATGTAGACCAGGGAATCATGTCAGTTCTATTCATAACTTTTGTATCTGTTTCACCTCACTGAATAACCTCTGGTTTCTAGGTCTGATGTGTCTAGATTAGCCTTAAAGCTATACAATACTAGCTATATATAACGTGTGTATCAATGACACAAATAGGCCATGCGATGTTATTTATTTTTTAAATATAGGCTACATCAGCACCTTTCAACCAGCACATAGAGAAAGACTGAGGCTTCTTTTTTTATTTAAATTAATCAACCACTTTATGTTGAAAACCAATTAAATAATGAAACAAGTGGATTGATGCATGCATCATACTCAGAATGTCAATATGTTATTAGAACTGAAATAGTTTTTCATTCTGAGCACCAGAATTTTTTGTCTTAGAAAAACAGGTGGTAGAAATTGTGCAGAGGTAAAGATTCATGAATAAACCCCACTGACTTTTCTCACATAACCACAGATCATCACACTCTGGCGATCTAGGTCGTTTGTGCATGTTGTGACCCAGAAAAGGATACCTCCAAGGCTTCCTGAGAAATATTCTGAATAGTGAGCTTTTTGACCACTTTCTGTCCTAAGTGAACAAAAGAAACACAGAATTGACACAAGTAGCAATATATTCACAGGCAAGGGAAAATAGGGAAAAAACGTCCAATGTCAGAATCAGACCTGGGTTCAAATACTATTTGAAATAATTTAAAATACTTTATCTGTCCTTGATTGAAATCAAAATATTAATGAACCAATAAAATTGTCCCAAAACCACAAACTCTGTCCATTTGGCACTCTGTCCAATTGCTTAAGCAAACACTCAAAGTTTCAAAAGATTTCAAATAGTATTTGATTGCAGCTCTGGTCAGAAGAATACATTTGAATGGACTGACCCACAGCCACCTGGTGGTAGTTGATGGTGGTCTGGCCATTACTGGATGCGACCACCAGGGGGGGCCTAACGGCTGGGCAATGCAGCTCCAGGTACAGCGTGTTGAGGGGGCTGCTAGGACAGAGTTACAACAACAGAGGCAGTGGGAGAAATACTTCAACCTGTTCTCTCCACATTATCCCCACTAAATGAATGTGTGTAATTGATTCATGAAAATGGGGGGCACAGACAAATGAATATAAGGTTGGTATTGTAAATAGGATCTACATGGGAGTTGTAGTATGTATAGTATACTACCTGCAGGATGGCTGGGCCTGGAGGTCACTCTGGGGTGGCTCTCCGTCGGACACGAAGCAAGGGATGACGTATCGACTGTAGTGCTCAGGGAAGGAGTGCAGGAGGGAGGCCCTGCCTACAGCGTACTCCTCTGATCTGCGAACCAAACAACACAAACATCACTAACTATTGACCCAATCCTAAACCTATCTTGAATGCCTCCCGAGTGGCGCAGTGGTCTATGCCACTAGAGATTCTGGGTTCAAGTCCAGGCTCTGTCGCAGCCGGGCCGCGACCAGGAGACCCATGGGGCGGTGCACAATTGGCCCAGCGTTGTCCGGGTTAGGGGAAGGTTTAGCCGACAGGGATGTCCTTGTCCCATCGTG
Source organism: Oncorhynchus tshawytscha (assembly GCF_018296145.1). Lineage (NCBI taxonomy): Eukaryota > Metazoa > Chordata > Actinopteri > Salmoniformes > Salmonidae > Oncorhynchus > Oncorhynchus tshawytscha. The sequence goes on along the minus strand of NC_056450.1, from coordinate 20,040,132 downwards.
CACTAGTGACTCCTGTGGCGGGCCGGGCGCAGTGCACGCTGACACTGTCACCAGGTGTATGGTGTTTCCTCCGACACATTGGTGCGGCTGGCTTCCGAGTTAAGTGGGCATTGTGTCAAGAAGCAGTGTGGCTTGGTTGGGTTGTGTTTCGGAGGATGCACGGCTCTCGACCTTGGCCTCTCCCGAGTCCGTACAGGAGTTGCAGCAATGAGACAAGACTAACTACCAATTGGATACCACGAAAACTGTGGAGAAAAAGGAGGGTTAAATCCCATTGACATAAATGCATAATTTGTGCAAAAATAAGTTGTCTTCGAATGTGCGTAGTTCAGGATTCCGCCCAATGCCTTTAACAGTTATTTCATAGAGAAGACAAAATACATTACTCACTAAACGCTAAAAAGTAAACGCACTAAACACAGTGCAAGGTCTGAAGCAGATGGTTAAATGTAATGATGTCAGTTAACCTCTGCCTAAGTTACTTACGTTTTAACATAGAAAAGCTTTTAGGAGGAAGTTTACCTCAGAATTAAGTAAACATTTACGGTACATTTTTGATTTGTCACTGAAATATGTAAGGGATAATCAACGAGGGGCTATGCGTTCTATGGAAAATAATAAATGTACGCTCTAGAATGCCCTTCAAGCCAATCAGAAAAAAGTATTCGACAATGATGCCATGGTATAAAAATGTATGCATGGTATCTAAGTGATAGTTGTGGTGGTATAGATGAGCCGTACCCTGACTGTATGTCGGCTGGGTTGGGGGCTCTGAAGGGGCTGTCTGTTTTGGGGCTGATGGACACTTTGCTGATCTTCTCCTTCAGGGTCTGCTTCACCTGGGGCCGGGCGGGGGGCGGCTTCTTGCCTTTCTGGGGGGCCGTAGGGGCATCCCTTTTACACTGAGTTAACAAACACATACAGTACACATGAACAATAATGTGCACATACGTACACACATGGTCAAAGTCAAACACATTGTATGGCAGCAAGACAACATTAAAAGGATAGTTTGGGATTTTTTACTTTTTACCATTTTTATGTTTTTGTGTGCAGTTTTAAGGAAGTTGCTGTCTAACGTTAGCGTAATTGCTAACTAGCATTAGCGCAATGACTTCCAGTCTTTGTGCTAAGCAGACAATATTGACCATGCAGACTCATTCAACTTTTATTAGGAGGATGGAGTGACTCCAAGAACTGAAGCTTACCAGCCCCTCCTGCTCCCCTCCCTTCCTGTTCCCCTCGGCCTTGGTAACCCTCTCTAGCTCGTGGAGGCGCAGCTCTTCGGAGCGACACAGCAGCCGCACCGCTTCTTCCCTTATGGCCTGGTCACACAACCTGGGCCTGAATGTCACCTGCACCAGGCACCTCTGGGAACACAGTAACGAACCAGTCAATGACCTAATGACGTGACCAGTCAGGTTGTTATCGCAAAATAAAACGTGCTCTCAATGGTTAAATAAAAGGTAACATAAATAAACAATGCAGTCATCAGAACAGAGTATACACTGGAATGGAGTAGAATAGAGAAACTACATAATATGCTAGACCTCATCACAAAGTGTTCAAGTAAAGTGGAAGCACACTGCTTGTTGGTAGAGTACCTGTCCAGGTAAGACCTTGCCTGTCCTGGGGGTGAGCCTAATCTCTGAGTTTTCGGGGGGAGTGAAGGCGAACAGCCGGGGGCCCACCGGGGCAACAGGGTCCCGGCCAATGCGGGGCACGGGGTGTGTGAACTCGTTGAGGCTGGTGTGTGCGTTGACCACGTGCAGCACGGCTGTGGAACAGTCACCAACCGCCGTGGCTCCGAACTGGACCAGAGAGTGAGACAGCTCTAGCGGAGGGTGCACCCCGACTGCACGACATGCCAGGGGGAAGTCTCTATAGCAACCATTGGGGAAAACACAAAAGTAATGCAGTGAAATATACTTGATAGCACTCTATTTTGTGACAGGACAAGGTGTAGGAAGGAACAAAACCTTGATACCTGTTAATTCCGGATTTGCAGTTGAGCTGAAAGCTGTACTCTCCTGCCTTCTTGGCGCTAAAGATCAAATCCACCTCCAAGGTTTCCAATGGGAGGAGAGTGCCGAAGCCGTCGTTGGGCTGGACCTGCACAAACTAGGGGGAGAAAAACACTGCTCAACTGCTCAGTGCTCAGGCCATCCAAACACGGTTTTGTCCTGAAAGCAGAAAATCTCCATAGGGCCGGATTAGCTATTCAGGACAGGTTTAGGTGAGATCATAAAAGTCTAAAGCCATAGATATAACAGCAGACACAGAGTCAAATACATAGAAATATAATTCATTCTAATTCAATTGTCAGATATCTCCTGCTGGAGAGCATAGCATAGGCCAAATTGGCATATCAGAGTAAAACCAGTAGAGTCCAAATTAATAAACAGATGTGTTTCCTATTGATGTTTTATGATGATGACTTGATTTAGCCAAGGTGGAATAGTGGATTATAGAGATGCAAACAGCAGGAAATTAGGTCAAAGGTCAGTCCATAGGGATGCAGTCCGTCAGGCAGATGGAGGCCGTACCTGAGGTATGCTCAGAAAGCCAAAGTCCTGGGGCAGGAGGGTTAGGTTTGTGAGGCGCACGCTGGTCTTCACTGATTCGTAGATGGAGCAGTGGCCAAAGTCCACCTCTGTCCGGTCAAAGCACAGGTCAGAGGAGGTGATGACTGCATGGACCGTGAATGGAACAGGCCGGACCTGAAAGCCCAGTGAAAGAGAGTATTTCTGCCTTATTTCTATTCTGTTTTGTAATATCCTATGCGGTCAATGTCTTTTATTTGCAAAACTCTTGATGTACGCAAAAATTGTGCATAACTCATATTTGGAACTTCAACTTCTATCTAGAGGTTCTTTACGATGCTTATTCATTTAAGCAGTCATGGGACCTATAAATAGAATTCTATGGGTATATATGTACAATACCAGTCAAAAATTTTGACTCCTACTCATTCAAGGTTTTTTTTTACATTGTAGAATAATAGTGACGACATCAAAACTATGAAATAACACGTATGGAATCATCTAGTAACCAAAAAAGTGTAAAACAAATCAAAATATATTTTAGATTATTCAAAGTAGCCACCCTTTGCACACTTTTGGCATTTTCTCAACCAGCTTCATGAGGTAGTCATCTGGAATGCATTTCAATGAACACGTGTGCCTTGTTAAGTTAATTTGTGGAATGTCTTTCCTTCTTAATGCGTTTGAGCCAATCAGTTGTGTTGTGACAAGGTAGGTGACAAGGTATACAGAAGATAGCCCTATTTGGTAAAAGAACAAGTCCATATTATGGCAAGAACAGTTCAAATAAGCAAAGAGAAACGACAGCCCATCATTACTTTAAGACATGAAGGTCACTCAATCCAGAAAATTTCAAAAACTTTGAAAGTTTCTTCAAGTGCAGTCGCAAAAACCATCAAGCGCTATGATGAAACTGGTTCTCATGAGGACCGTCACAGGAAAGGAAGACCCAGAGTTACCTCTGCTGCAGAGAATAAGTTCAAAAGAGTTACCAGCCTCAGAAATTGCAGCCCAAATAAATGCTTCAGAGTTCAACAGACACATCTCAACATCAACTGTTCAGAGGAGACTGAGTGAATCAGGCCCTCATGGTCAAATTGCTGCAAAGAAACCACTACTAAAGGACACCAATAAAAAGAAACACGAGTAATAGACATTAGACCGGTGGAAATCTGTCCTTTGGTCTGATGAGTCCAAATTTGAGATTTTTGGTTCCAACCACCGTTTCTTTATGAGAAGCAGAGTAGGTGGTGCTTTGCTGGTGACAATGTCAGTGATTTATTATTCTACAATGTAGAAAATAGTAAAAATAAAGAAAAACCCAGGAATGAGTAGGTGTGTCCAAACTTTTGACAAGTATTGTATATGTTTCAATCCCAACTTGATTTAGCTAGCCTGGCACGATTAAAACTAAAAGCCCACAGGGAAAGCTAAATCAAGTGCACCTAAAGTAATAGAATGAAAAAAATATATACATTTTTGACCCAGGTGGAACAATCTGTTGTCAAGAAAAAGGAGATGAGTGTGGACTACAGGAAAAGGAGCATGCCCCCATTCTTGTCGACGGGGCTGTAGTGGAGCAGGTTGAGAGCTTCAAGTTCCTTGGTGTCCACATCACCAACAAACTATCGTGGTCCAAACACACCAAGACAGTCTTGAAGAGGGCACGACAAAGCCTATTCCTCCCCCTCAGGAGACTGAAAAGATTTGGCATGGGTCCTCAGATCCTCAAAAAGTTCTACAGCTGCACCATCGAGAGCATCCTGAATCATTGCATCACCGCCTGGTATGGAAACTGCTCGGCCTCCGACCGCAAGGCACTACAGATGGTAGTGCGTACGGCCCAGTACATCACTGGGGCCAAGCTTCCTGCCATCCAGGACCTCTATACCAGGCGGTGTCAGAGGAAGGCACTAAAAATTGTCAGACTATAGCCACCCTAGTCATAGACTGTTCTCTCTGTTACCGCACGGCAAGCGGTACCGGAACGCCAAGTCTAGGTCCAAAAGGCTTCTTAACAGCTTCTACTCCCAAGCCATAAGATTCCTGAACAGCTAATCAAAGGGCTACCCAGACTATTTTCATTGTCGTCATCCCCACGTCCCCTTTTACACTGCTGCTACTCTCCATTTATTATCTATGCATAGTCACTTTAACTCTACATACATGTACACATTATCTCAATTACCTCGACTAACCGGTGCCCCCGCACATTAACTCTGTACAGATACCCCTGTATGTAGCCTCGCTACTGTTATTTTACTGCTGCTCTTTAATTATTATTATTTATATTTTTACTTATCTATTTTTTACTTAACACTTATGTTTCTTAAAACTGCATTGTTGGTTAAGGACTTGTAAATAAGCATTTTATTGTAAGGTCTACTACACCTGTTGTATTTGGCGCATGTGACAAATACAATTTGATGTCCTGAGAGCAGCGTTCCTACCTATGTATTAATGTCCTCCTCAGCCGTATCTGGGTGCGGCAGCTTTCCTTGTTTACCCGTTCACGCTTTCAGCACCGGACAGAGAGGGCCTGGTGGCCAGAGAGGGAGGCCTGGAAGGGAGCCAGGGTTAAGGGTTCAAGAATGGGGGCACAGCTTTGGGTCTCTGCAGGAACATCCTGCTGGCCTGCTTTTGGCTCCGTGAAAACATACTGCCTCCAAATCCTCTACGCTCCTCCCAAGTATAGGGGTGTGGGTTTAGGAGGCGGGCGAAGGGGCATGGGGGGGCAGGGAGGGTAAGGTGATGATTTGGCTGAAGGAGTGTGACTGCTGGCCAGTTTGGGGGATTTGATGACTGGGTAACAGAGCACAAATGCGGCACGAGTGTTGGGTTGGAGCCTGTTTTGTGTGTTGGATTTGAGTCTGCTGTTGAGTCTGTGTATGTGTGTGTGTGTGTGTGCACGTGTATGTCAAAAGGAATTTAACAATCCCTGATGTACGTACTTAATACTTCACTTGGATAACTATACATTGATAAAAAACTTTTGACATAAATCGATAGGTGGTGGGATATCCAGAATAATCCCTGGAGCATCACGAATCAGTGCCCTTTAGATAATCCCTTTATGATTTCCAGTTGTATTACCTGATCAGCAGTTTACGTGCCAAACACCCTGAATGTAACAGTTTCACAACTGAAAGCTGAATAGAAATAATATCATTCTGTGAGATAAAATCTTTTTAATCTATTTTGAATCTATTTAAAAGAGCTCACATGGAGTGGAAACAACACGAAAAACAAATAATCCAAATGATATTATGGAGACCTTTTCAACGTGGAATAACCTTTATGCTTGGCTCATTAGCACTCATGGAACAGTGCAGGCCTTGGGGTGGTGGATCATTTTTATCTTGCTACCATTAAAATGGGTTAATTTACAACCTTCAGTGCTTCTGCTCTTCATGGGGACCTGCAGAAGGTTTGCTACTTATGAATAAGTACTCAACACTTCCCTGTGGATTGAGAGGGGCTGTTGTATTGTATGATACTTCATACTGTAGACTGCGTCCAGAATTCAAACACATATTGACACTTTCCACAATGGTATCTCTCGAAGGCTGTTTGTGCAGTATTTGAGGAAAACTCATCTCCCAAATTGCTTCCTTCTGCATCCCTAGCTGTGTCCCCTTTGTGGACATTTTCAACTGATAGTATCAGTGTTGACTTATACAGATTGTTTACTTTTTGTGCACTTTGAAATAACACAATTGCATTCTTGCCTGTAAGTTTAGAGCTTAACAGTGCAACAAACCTGATCAGCCACTTGCACTGTCAAGGGGACTTCCAGCACTCCTGTTTCACTGTCAAAAAACGTTTTTGCATCCTCGAACAAGGAACGTCTAGGGGGGGAAGAACAGGGTAGTGGGAATAAGAATACAGGAAATCATTATACTGTACATTAACTCAGCAATATGACACCATCATGCACAGCGCGGCAACTTCCTGCTCATGAACAACCACAATCTGTCAAGGCTGCTACTATTGGGAAGAGCCAATGCTAGCAGTCTTGTTAGATTAGAATTTTGTTGTTGACTTCTGTAAGTCGCCCCACCGTGTATGTCATATTTCAGAGTTTACCTTCAAACATTACATCAGCAAATATGTCCCAGCCCTCAACAACTGGGAAAATTCTCAGTGCGAGGGATAGAGAGAGCCCATGGAGGAAAACCTTCAGCGTTTCACTGTAAACCAACACGACTATCCCCCGTTTAGATCTGTAGAACCACCAGGGAAGGCAAGAGAGCACGCCTCCACACTACTGTGGGCTGTAGCCATGGTGATGTTCGGCATAAGTACACATCAAAGAGGGCTTGCAGTCATACACAGAGCTTATGTAAAGCACTAGCTCAATCAATACCCTAGGTGGAGAGCTGCTCTCGTGAGAACTGCCACCTCTCTACTACTACGCAGCCAATACTTGATTAGCATGAAAACAGATGCCAATCCACAGTGGATCCACAGTGAGCTGCACAAACCCAGCCCACTCCTGACTCCTCTCTCTCCCTGTTTGGTAATGCTGGCTCTATGAAGGCATGAGAGCTAATGCTGCCAGTGTCAGAGGGTTTAAAGCAATTTAAGAAGGATTTCCAGATGTCAGAGGTTTTCCAAATGAATACAAAGCTCTGGAAGTGACGCCCAATGCTTCCAACAAATCTGTCAGAGCCTAGGGAAAAGGCGTGTTTCATAATTACGATCTTACAGCAAATCAGTGTTGTATTTCAACCAGCTCGGATGTACAGATGTTGGATCTTAAATTTACCAGTTTCTCACAGCAGGAAAATAATCCTGCAGCAACAGGAAATGTGAATTATTGTGTGAATTCTAATTAATGTACACTTTTTTACGGGTTAAAACAATTTTTTTGTTAGGGGAAATTAAGTCTGACATATTAAAGTGGAAATTACAAACTTTAGAAGACTTTTTAAATCTTGAATACACTACACCTCTGCAAATTCCTGCTGTGCAAGACATTTCCTGCAACAAAAGGGAGATCAAATTAAGATCCTTCATCTGTACTGTATGACATTTACAACAAAACAGAGAAGCGAACATGTCTCAATTGTATCTCAATCCCTCAATGACAGAAGGGGGAATTATTATTGGGAGTTGTTTGGAAGCCCTTGTGTTCTCTGCTAATAGAATCTCTGCTGGAGAGTCACTCTTGAACTAGCTTGGCAGGGTAGAGTGAAAAAGCCTGGCGGGATGTCGCCAGACCCATATGCTGCTGAGGGGAAATGTGCGGTTGGATGAGGTTTTCAAGTTTTTGGCATCCCGCAATTTTACCTCATGCTGCACTCGGCAACCAGTTTATCCACCATTTCTCTCCTCCAAATCTTACCCAAATAACACTATGCACATGTAGTCTTCAACAAGATAATGAATTATAAGAGAACTTAAAAGGTAACTTCTAAAATAAAGGAAACACCAACATAAAGTGTCTTAAAAGCGCATTGGGCCACCGCGAGCCACCAGGACAGTTTCAATGCACCTCGGCATAAATTCTACAAGTGTCTGGAACGCTACTGGAAGGATGCGACGCATTCTTCCACCAGAATATCCATCATTTGGTGTTCTGTTGATGGTGGTGGAAAACGCAGTCTCAGGCACCACTCCAGAAACTCCCATAAGTGTTCAATTGCGTTGAGATCTGGTGACACACACACCCTTTAAAACCCCTATGCTCCTTTGAGACCCCTCTTTCAATGTCACTGAGAACTCTTCTTCTAGCCATGGTAGCCAAAATAATGGGCAACTGGGCATTTTTAAACATGACCCTAAGCATGGTGGGATGTTAATTGCTTAATCAACTCAGGAACCACATCTGTGTGGAAGCACCTGCTTTCAATATACCTTGTATCCCTCATTTACTCAAGTGTTTCCTTTATTTTGGCAGTTACCTGTAGACCTACACAGGTATAGTTGTACCTGTGGTGCTTAGAAAGCAATGCTTGTGTATAAACCAATGACATTATTCATTATATTATCCTCACATAAGCAGTCAAAGACCAAGGTGGCATTTCAGCGAACATTTAATTGGCATCTGCCTGAGTCACAACACAAGTGGCAGAAAGATCCTGTTGGAGTCATTTTGTGTCACTGCTTAAAACTTGGAAAGTCTAAAACGCAATAAGCTGTGGACCACCTATAATCCTGACAGTGGAAGGCTCAGCAGACTGACACGAGAGTGAGAGTGTGAGCGAGTGAGAGAGAGAGAGAGAGAGAGAGTCAGAGATCCATCAGTCTCTGTCAGCGGAATACTGTCTAACTTTGGGACAACGTTCGTGCTATACAGTGGTTTAAACTTTAGGCTACCTGAGAAAAGGCAGCAGAGTATGTTTTAAAAAATATATCCTATTCAAAATGGGCTCCTGCTTGGCTTTCACTTTCACATTAAACAGTGATTATGAACAAGGATACAAAATGGATTAAAGAAGATTAGGGAATTTCTCATCATCACATTTAGGAAAAGGAGGAAAAACACCCTTGACAACTGACATCCCACCTCAAAAAATATGATTGAAAATATATATTTTTCCTTCCCTGTAACTCATGTACAGTAACATTTATGTATGTTAGTGATGTAGACCAGTAAATTATGCACTGCTTGGTGAAGGCAGCAGCTCTGTTAATTGTAATCTGAGTCAATCTGGGTAAATCAAGAGTAATCTCCCTTTTACCAGCCTGAGCTGACTAGTTGACCGGACGAGCTGGGCAACATCTCCCACAGATTAGACCTAAATCATTTATGATCCAGAACAGGTCCCTGTTCAATCAAATCCGCTGACCATGGCCCGTATTCACAAAGCTCATCACAGTAGTTGTGCTGATGTAGGATCAGATCCCCCCTGTTAATATGATCATTTTCATTATTTAGCTAAAAGGAAAAAACTATCATAGTATATTGAGTACATAAAAAACTGGATTTAGCTATTAATATCTGCCCTAATACTATAAAAAAAGGATATTTATCCCCACAATGAACTGCTATAAGAGATGATCTACTGCTATGTATATTTTGGTCTGGATATGTACTGTAAAGACAAAGAGAGATGATAGAGAGACAAAGAAATAGAGAGAGAGCGAGACAGACAGAAAGCGAGAAAGAGACATTTCTAGGACTGTGGAGGATTCCGAACTCTCTTTAGCCTGAGGGCGATCCATCCGTGGTTCAGGAGTGTACACTACATTTACACTCACAGTCAGAATCTATTGGAGAAGAGGCAGAGGCAGAGATAAACGGCCGTCTGAAGAATATATAACAAATGACTTATCTAGCAGTAAGATGAAACAGCCCTGCCTGCCTTCCTGCCTTTGTGTGTGGTGAGGCCAACCTACGGAATCTTCTCACACGGAACCTACTGCCACGGTTCTAGCAGTACCAGAGCTGCCAGTTTGGATGTCGCATAGTCACGAACGGCTTAAGACAAGAGAAACACACACACACACACACACACACACACACACACACACACACACAGAGACACATAGAATCTAGAAATAATAACGCAAATCAAAATTGGAGCTGATGCATCATACAACCCCCACCCACCAGTTGCAGACCGTTGCTGTGCTAGTCGTGACAGCCTAGCTAGAGTATGTGCTTGAGAGAAGGTATGTTTTTGTTAACACCAGAGATCATGTGATATTTTCCAAACTTTTTGTATCCGGCTGGATTTCCTGTCTGCTGAGGCTCTCTTTAGGAGTTTAGAGCATGTTAAGGATTACAGTGTTCTCCAAGAGACCTCAGAATGGGGCTTTGTGCGTCGGCCCGGACCGTTATGTAACTAAGCACTGTACTGGATACGCAATCAGGTCTTCTACTGCTGGATGGGTGGATGGAGGAATAAGGTCAGAGAGAGAAAGTGAGAGAGAAAAACAGAGAAAGTAGGGGGAAGAGTGAGTGATCAGAGAGAAAAAGAGAGAGATGTTGAGAGACAGAAGTAGAGGAGGGGCATGCCTCCCGCCACAGCATGGCAGCAGTAATGCTCTCTCCCCTTAATCCTGGTTTTAAACCTCTCTCTGATTCACTAAGGCAGATTATTGTCATTTCCCACTTCCCCTCCAGCCCCCTGGAGTCGAGGCATCCAATATGCCATTAACTTTTGTCATGTAAAACCTCACTCATCTTCCACTGCCATCAGTAGACCTGAAATCTTCTTAGCTATGAATATGCCAAAAAAACAAGGTAGGCGTGAACGGGAACTCTCGCCCCCTCTCCGCAGCGTTCTCTACTCCTCTCATCCATGTACTGAAGGTCGTCTTCCCTGTTCCCCTGGTGCTCAAACTGCAGCTCAACTCAGCCTCACCGTCCTAAAAATAGCCCACCCATCCTTCCAGAAATCCTTCCTTCAAAGTCATTAAAAAACATTATCAGAAGCCTTCACGGCACTCCATTTCTGAGTTGGGAGCGATTTGCACTTCGCAGTGCGCTGTTTAATTGGTGAAGATGATGGAGGACATGTTTCATAATTGTAACTGCTGGCAGTGACAAGATTTTTTGGTCATTAGTGTTTCCATTAAACTGAAGTTCAATTCCATTACTTAAAGAAACCGGTCCACCACTTAAAATTACCAGGTAAACTGCCTCCAGTTTCAGAATAAGAGAAACAGTAAAACAAAGATAAGGCAGGCTAAATTGAATCTGGTCTGAAATATTCACACCATGATTTTAGAGTACGGTAAAGCATTCTGAACATACATATATAAACCCTTCACATACAGTATAATACACTTTCAGCATGCTGTATGACAATCCAATCCATTATCATTGTATTAACTAGGCACCAAACGGAAGAAAACAGACAAACAGGGAGGGACGACCTGAAGTTGTCCAGTAAGAAATGCTTGTTTCTGTTTTTCGTTGCAAAGCATTTTGCTAGATTTTGCTACTGTGTGTACTATGATTCTGGTGTTAGTATCTGTGTGGTTACCTGGGCAGGAACTTAAGCTTCGCGTTGAAGCTGGACCTGGCCTGGATGTAGCCGGTCTTAGGCAGGATCTCCATGTGGTTCCTCAGCTCCGGACACACCTTGAATGTCAGCCGAAGAGCTGTGCTCGCTCTGCAATAGAACAGACAACAGCGCTGCTTGGTTAGGCCCTGTACTAGTTAGTTAGGGCTGCTAACTCAACGGAGAGCCTATTTAATAAGTTAGGGCGGTGTTATGTCTATTACACAACAGGTTTCACCAAGCTACTGCTCAAGATGGCATCCATCAGTTTATGTGATTTGTTGTATACATTTTACATGCTTCGACACTAAATTAAGAGGACCCTCACGAAGCAAATTTAAAGGTGAGTGTACTTTACACAACAGACTCCCAGGATGTCCCCTTGTTACAATGTAGATATTTGACGAGGAAGTCGGAGAGGGGATCATGAGTGTGTGAGGGACATGAACACAAATTGTCTGGTAGGTACTGCTGCAATGTACTCATGTCCTCGTCTCCCAGCCGATAATTTAGGTGACCCAATTTCAGGGGGTTCCAACAGATGGTTGTGTCGGTGGTGAGAAGCCTCCCTCTGTAGCTGTGGTGATATAAATGGATCACTACCCAGGGAATTCTCCACGCACGGCCAACGACACACGCACACACACGAGCTCCCCTCTCAATAGCTACACTCAATGACTCACGCTCGGTGGAAGTGCTGTGAAGTCAGTTTTTTCCATCACATCCAGTATACAGAAGTGAGACCACTGAATGGTGGAAGTGTTGAACCCCCAAAGAAATGGATTCAATAGAGGTGCCGAATGGGTGCGCTCATTCCTTTTCCCGACGCCTAAATGAAGTGATCCACTTTGAATAGGGGGTCAAACAGATGGCTCTTCTCCCGGAGGCAAGGACACTCAGGGGTGTCGGAGTGGCCGTCTTTACCTGAGCAAAACGACAACCTTTAAACTGCTGTCCCAGGAATTCAGAGACATATAATCAATTAAGGCCATTTGTTGGATATGAATTGGATAGGGCAGTCTAGTGAACTCATCATTTGCGGGTAAAAGCAGAGACATATGAAGAGATCTCTACAGTGCCTTCAGAAAGTATTCACACCCCTTGACTTTTTCCACGTTGTGTTAGAGCCTGAATTATGTTCAATATAAATCCACAAGATAGAGGATTAGCTGATAGGCTGCAGAGAAGCCAGGTGTTCCATTGTGCATGAAAGAACACTGAAGACACGCAGCTCAAAAAGCTCCCCTATTGATTTTGTTTAGGGACAATAAAATTATCCTACAGAAAGTATATTCACACTCCTTGACCATTTCCTCATTTTGTTGTGTTACAGCCTGAATTTAAAATGTATTACATTTAGATGTTTTGTTCAGTGGCCTACATAAAATACCCCATAATGTTAAAGTGGAATTATGTTTTTTGAATTGTTTTACAAATTCATTAAAAATCAAAAGCTAAAATGTCTTGAGTCAATAAGTATTCAACCCCTTTGTTATGGCATGCCTAAATAAGTTCAGGAGTATACATGTGCTTAACAAGTCACATAATAAGTTGCATGGACTCACTCTGTGTGCAATAATAGTGTTTAACATGATTTGTATGACTACCTCATCGCTGTACCCCACACATACAATTATCAATCTGTAAGCTCCCTCAGTCGAGCAGTGAATTTCAAACACAGATTTAACCACAAAGACCAGGGAGGTTTTCCAATGCCTTGCAAAGAAGGGCACCTATTGGTGGAACAAAAAAAGCAGACATCGAATATGCCCTTGTGCATGATTAAGTTATTAATTACACTTTGGGTGGTGTATTAATACATCCAGTCACTACAAAGATACAGGTGTCATTTCTAACTCAGTTGCCGGAGAGGAAGGAAACCGCTCATGGATTTCACCATGAGGCCAATGGTGACTTTAAAACAGTTACAGAGTTTAATGTCTGTAATAGGAGAGAACTGAGGATGGATCAACAACATTGTAGTTACTCTACAATACTAACCTAAATGACAGAGTGAAAAGAAGGAAGCCTGTACAGAATAAAAATATTCCAAAACATGCATCCTGTTTGCAAAAAGGCATTAAAGTAGAACTGCAAGAAAATGTGGCAAAGATGTCCTGAATACAAAGTGTTATGTTTGGGGTAAATCCAAAACAACACGTAACTGAGTACCACTCTAATATTTGAAGCATGTTGGTGGCTGCATCATGTTATTGGTATGCTTGACATCGGCATGGACTAAGGAGTTTTTTTTTAGGATAAAAATAAACAGAATAGAGCTAAGCAGAGGAAAAATCCTAAAGGAAAACCTGGTTCAGTCTGCTTTCAAACAGACACTGGGAGACAAATTAACTTTACAGCAGGACAACAACCTACAACACAAGGCCAAATATACACTGGAGTTGCTTAACAACACGACACTGAATGTTCCTGAGTGGCCTAGTTACAATTTTGACTGAAATCGTCTTGAAAATCTATGGCAAGACTTGAAAATGGCTGTCTAGCAATGATCAACAACCGACTTGACAGAGCTTGAAGAATTAAAAAAGAATAATGTGCAAATATTGTACAATCCAGGTATGCAAAGCTCTTAGAGACTTACCCAGAAAGAATCACAGCTGTAATCACTGCCAAAGGTGCTTCTACAAAGTATTGACTCAGAGGTGTGAGTACTTATGTAAATTAGATATTTCTGAAATTGTTGTAATACATTTGCAACAATTTCTAAAATCACTTTATGGGATATTTTTTTACCTTTATTTTACTAGGCAAGTCAGTTAAGAACAAATTCTTATTTTCAATGACGGCCTAGGAACAGTGGGTTAACTGCCTGTTCAGGGGCAGAACGACTGTGTGTAGATTATTATTATGGGGTATTGTGTGTAGATAGATGAGAGAAAAAAAAATTTGAATTCAGGCTCTAACACAACAAAATGTGTAATTAATACTTTCTGAAGGCACTGCATGTACAGTGCATCCGGAAAGTGTTCAGACCCCTTCACTTTTTCCACATTTTGTATTATAATTTATTAAATGAATTGTTTCCCTCATCAATCGACACACAATACCCCGTAATGACAAGGCGAAAACAGGTTTTTAGATTTTTTTTGGCAAATTTGGCAAAAAAAACGAAGTATTCAAACCCTTTGCTATGAGACTCAAAATTGAGCGCTGGTGCATCCTGTTTCCATTGACCATCCTTGATGTTTCTACAACTTGATTGGAGTCCACCTGTGATATATTCAATTGATTGGACATTATTTGGAAAGGCACACATCTGTCTATATAAGATCCCACAGTTGACAGTCACAGCAAAAACCAAGCCATGAGCTCGAAGGAATTGTCCGTAGAGCTCCGAGACAGGATTGTGTCGAGGCACAGATCTGGGGAAAGGTACCAAAGAATTTCTGCAGTATTAAAGGTCCCCAAGAACACAGTGGCCTCGATCATTCTTAAATGGAAGAAGTTTGGAACCACCAAGACACTGACTAGAGCTGGCCGCCCAGACAAACTAAGCAATCGAGGGAGAAGGGCCTTGGTCAGGGAGGTGACCCAAGAACCCAATGGTCACTCTGACAGAGCTCTAGAGTTCCTCTGTGGAGATGGGAGAACATTCCAGAAGGACAACCATCTCTGCAGCACTCCACCAATCAGGCCTTTATGATGGAATGGCCAGATGAAAGCCACTCCTCAGTAAAAAGGCACATGACAGCCCACTTGGACTTTTCCAAAAGGCACCTAAAGGACTCTCAGACCATGAGAAACAAGATTCTCTGGAAGCCAAACGTCACATCTGGAACTAACCAGGCACCGCTCATCACCTGGCCAATACCATCCCTACGGTGAAGCATGGTAGTGGCAGCATTATGCAGCGGGGATGTTTTTCAGCGACAGGGACTGGGAGACTAGTCAGGATCGAGGGAAAGATGAACGGAGCAAAGTACAGAGAGATCTTGATGGAAACCTGCTCCAGAGCGCTCAGGACCTTGCAGGAGTGGCTTTGGCACAAGTCTCTGAATATCCTTGAGTGACCAGCAAGAGCCCGGACTTGAACCCGATCGAACATCTCTGAAGAGACCTGAAAATAGCTGTGCAGTGACCCTCACCATCCAACTTGACAGAGCTTAAGAGGATCTTCAGCGAAGAATGGGAGAAGCTCCCCAAATACAGGTGTGCCAAGCTCGTAGTTTCATATCCAAGAAGACTCGAGGTTGTAAACGCTGCCAAAGGTGCTTCAACAAAGTACAGGGTCTGAGAGAGTAAAGGGTCTGAATACTTATGTAAATATGATTTTTCACTGTCTAAAAACCTGTTTTGATTTGTCATTATGTGTAGTTTGATGAGGGGGGAAAAAACAATCAATTTTAGAATAAGGCTGTAATGTAACAAAATGTGAAGTAAATGGGTCTGAATACTTTCCGAATGCACTGTATACTGAACAAAAATATAAACGCAACATGCAACAACTTCAATGATTTAACTGCGTTACAGTTCGTATAAGGAAATCAGTCAATTGAAATACATTGATTAGGGCCTAAATGATGTATTTCACATGACTGGGCAGGGGTGCAGCCATGTGTGGGTCTGGGAGGGCACCCACTGGGGAGCCAGGCCACAAAAGGACTTTATTACAGACAGAAATGTTCCTCAACTTCATCAGTTGTCCGGGTGGCTGGTCTAAAGATGATCCTGCAGGTTAAGGAGCCAGATGTGGAGGTCCTGGGCTGGCGTGGATACACGTGTGAGGCCGGTTGGACGTACTGCCAAATTATCTAAAACAATGTTGAAGGCGGCTTATGTTAGAGAAATGAACATTCAATTCTCTGGCAACAGTTCTGGTGAACATTCCTGCAGTCAGTATGCCAATTGCAAGCTCCCTCAAAATTTGTCACACAATGCCACAGATGTTCCAAAACTGCACATTTTAGAGTGGCCTTTTATCATCCCTAGCACAAAGTGCACCTGTGTAATGATCATGCTGTTTAATCAACTTCTTGATATGCCACACCTGTCAGTTGGATGGATTATCCTGGCAAAAGGAAACATTTTCACTAACAGGTATTTAAACAAATTTGAGCACAAAATTTGAGAGAAATATGCTTTTGTGCATATGGAAGAATTCTGGGATGTTTTATTTCAGCTCATGAAACATGGGAGCAACACGTTACATGTTGCGTTTATATTTTTGTTCAGTACTATGACTCTGGGTAAAAATATGACTGGATGTTCTCTAATCATGACGAAAGACTCTCCATAGAACTAACATTGTAGCTCTAAAGTTCATTCTATGAGTCATACTTCATGTTCTCCTGCAGTGCCAATGCTTTCCACCGGTTATGGTTTTGAACTGACACCCATCGTTCATCACTGGATAAGAGCGTGATCTAATGATTATCAAAAGGGTATTACACGGGTATTATATTCTAATACGCTTGACCAGATAGGGTTTAGTGATAAGGCCTATGGCTGGTGGAGGTTTAATGCTTTCAGTTATACTAGTTAAATTCCTAAGCCCCATATATCCAGGAGGCTTATAGCTGTGGAGCTGATAGACTTCCTTACACTGTCATCTGGTCATCTGACTAGTCATCTGACTGACTAGTGCGCTCACACCCATTGCATGCTTAGTGCCCTTGACGGGGGAAGGTTTAGTCAAAGACAGTACAGTTAGAAGATGGCCTAAAACTGCTTCTCCAATAGAAATCCCTGATCACACCTGTAGGCGTTGGCTAGCTAAGCACATTTGCAGAACAAGTTATTGATCTAAATGTCATCTCGCGCCAAATTGTCCATGTGCAGACCATCAAATTAAACCACTCCTTTGATATAAAGTAGTTTTTGACAAAAATGACAACATCTCAGTTTGTCATTTTCACGAGGTTGGAGTAATTGCATTTTCAACTACTCAAGACATTGGCTCGAATCTATGTCGTGCCTTTAGATTTTGATCAAATTAACAACTAAGGAAGAATTTTCCCTTCTCTCATTGACTCCTCAAACCCCAAACCGCGGTCTGGTCTGCTTGGTCTGTTTCGCAAGTGTTCCTGGAAGTCTTGCAATGTTCCGCCTCTGGGTTTAGAAACTGTGGTTTAGTGCTAGAGTTGCTCATGGATAGACTGGGTATCAGTCTGGTTGTGCCATTATGCCACGCCTCATCATGCCAAACATATAGCCTGGGACAAGGCTAGCCCATAACAATAATAATTCTTAACATTCATGACTTGTTAAGGCTAAGGCCTCTACTAACATACGTCACTAGTCAAGGTGCCCATGGCTATACTGTAGCGGTGCCACTTTCCATCCCCTGCACGTCCAGATGGCACACTTGGTAAAAACCCACGTGGCCCAAGGCCTGATGGGATACTCAACACCTCAGAGGGAGTCTGAGTAATTACCCCACCACCACCAACACCACAGCGATGTCTCCCCTCTCCTGGCAACATCAAAAGATAAACCCCAAATCAACCAACTCAGGAGACTACTGGAGAAATGCCTAGGCACCCGTTCCTTTATGCTCTATTTTTAGGAATCTTCCATTCAAAAGCGAGGCAACGGAGAGAACAACTATTGTTTCTGTAGGAAGAGGAGCGGCGTCAGAAACAAAAGACATTAATCAACTCAGCCTCATTCCTCGGGGTGAGAGGAGGACGGTTGTGCATACAGGAGGTATTTGTTATAAATAAGTGAGGGAAGAAAGAGGGCAGGAGGTGGTTTTAGGAAAAGCAGATTGTCGTCTGCTTTGTCATCTTCTTCGACTCCCCAGCAAGTGTCAGTGGAAATGGTTTTAAATGTTTGGCTTCGATTTGACTGGGTGTAGGCGATGAAACTTGCTGTCACGTGAAATATGCTAAAAGTGGATAAATCATTGACTCAAAAGCCAAGTTGACATTTTGTGTGATGCTGGTTGGTGCTGCTCTCACTGTTTCCCCCAAATATGTCAACTGCTTTATACAATCATAACTATAAAGCAGTTCTATGTACAACACAGTATATTATTTTATACCATTGGTAAAAGAGCAAACATAACATATTGTATGATGCTAGTTGGTGTCTATTTTTGGGGACTTTTGCGGGGGGGGGTAAAAAGCTGGCGTTCTCGGCATCACTGTCGCGGTCATTGTCACATGCATTTGTGTGCTCCAGCTTCCAGATGGCAGCTGCCACAAATCCCTTCTCGCACTGTGACGTGTGACAAAAAGACGTACGTGTGGAGTGACATGCCTGTAAACGTTATGGCCTGCAGCACTTTCTTAACTCCTCGGCATAATGTATAACATTCATAATCAAAAAGGATTTGCTATTGCTCAATCCCACCTAAAGAAGAGGGGATTGAGATCTTAAATGGCACCGTATCCGGGGTCCTTGGACCCCATCCGACACAGTAGTCCCAGGGTTTGGTGGGTGTAAGTGAAGTCTAAAACATTTCCCTGCTTTTGGTCATGTTATTAAATATTATGAACGGTATATTCAAAATTGTCCCCATTTGCTGAGTTATATCTCAGAAAAGCTTGAGTAAGCTGTCCATGTGATTGCAAGGCATTTTCTTGAGCAGTTTTTCTGTAAAAACAGAATTTAGCACATGCTAAATGGGACGGTGTTAGACTAGCACTCAGAATATGCAACAGCAGCTAGAAACAAGTTATATAAACGTGTCAAGTATAAACGGCAAGAAAAGTGCTATTACACTGCATTTGTTTTTTAAGAATGTGTTGTCTTCTAGAGGGGGGACACGGCATGGAGGGACACAGAGAGGAAGTGTCACGAACGTTGTTGTAATGATGGTCGGACCAAAGTGCAGCGTGGTATGGTTCCATCATCTTTTATTAGAAGTGAAACACAGAAAACAATAAAGCGCAAAGTGAAACGTGAAGCTAATATAGTGCTCGCAGGCAACTATACATAGACACGATCCCACAAAGCACAATGGGGAAACAATAAAACAACAATAAACAGCTGCCTCTGATTGGGAACCATACCAGGCCAACATAGAACTAGACAACCTAGATAGGAACACCCCGACCAAACCAAAATAGAGAGTAAAAAAGGCTCTCTGTGGTCAGAGCGTGACAGGAAGGGTAGAGGTGGGATTTGTAACCCAGTTGGCAGCACTACCTCTAGATCAGACTCCTGCCCAGGCCAAGGTCTACTGTACATCACGTAAATTAATTACCGTCTCTACTCAATTGACGGACTCACCTGCTTTGGACCACGATACTGTCTTGATAGAGGCGATCGAACATGCAGATCTTCAGGACAATGCTTGGCTGGGCCACCCACACAGGCACGCACACAGCCGTCCCTCGGACCCCAATGGATATCTGTGAATAGACAAGGCCCCTGTCAATCAAAACTAGTGCTTGGATGATTCCGGGATATGCCAGAAGGACATTAATCTCATTAGCCTTCACACATTATATATTATTATAAACTGGGTGGTTTGAGCCCTGAATGGGCCTGATTGGCTGAAAGTCGTGATATATCAGACCGTATACCATGGGTATGACAAAACTTATATTTTTACAGCTCTAATTACGTTGGCTTCCAGTTTACAATAGAAATAAGGCGCCTCGGGGGTTGGTGATATATGGCCCACATACCACAGCAAGGGCTGTGTCTGAGCACTCCGCGTTGCGCATAACAGCCCTTAGCCGTGGTATATTGGCCATATACCACACTCTCTCGGGCCTCATTGCTTAATTATATAGTATATTGTAAATATTGAGTAAATATAATTTTATTGACTACATCGCTCCTATCACACATTCTCATGAGAGGAAAGCTGTTTTTGTCATACATAAGTTAACGCCTGCTATTGGCTTTGGCTGAATAGACTTTTGCTGTAGTTTTAGTTCACTCAGGTAATGATGATGACATCATGAGTAAAATCTTACTGGTTCACAGGTTGGGTCGGAGAACTTGATGCGGAAGTCCAACTTAGCCTCCCCTGGTATGGTGGGTGTGAATACAATCTCCAACTTGACACTTTCAAATGGGCCCACCTCCCCCGCTCTGACCTAGGCATGGGAGGAAGTCTTGAGGGAACATGTCACAACAACAATCACATCATCAAGGGCAGGATCAGCGGTATTCATTAGTGCACAGCGTAGCAAAACATTCTGCAACGGAAAACATTTTTGCAATAAACTAGGTTCATATTGGACAAATTCAGGTAGGTCCCTCCCCATTTTTGGCCCATTTGCTTCTGTTTGGTTCCTAGTGAATACACTCCAGGTGAAATCTTTTTAGGGCTGGTTTTAATATAGTACCCTACATCTCATGATAGTGATACAGATGTGAAACTTCAAAGTCATATAAAATCTAACTACAGTCAATGTTTGTTGTCATCCTCTGCACCATAACACAGGGATTTCAATAATAAGTTGTGGAAAGAAGAACACTTGCACCTCACTCCAGGAAAGTTTCAATTCTCTGGGAGCACAATGTGTGTAAATGCGTAAAATGGTGGACACACACACACACAAGAAAGGAAGCGGGAGAAGCAATGCCCCATTACCCCCAAGACAGGAGTAACGAGCCCAGAATGAGCCAACAACTAGACAGGTAGAGACCGCAGGACACATGACATTAGTGCACAAACCCACCATGGAGAGAGACAGAGAGAGATGACAGACTATCACTACAGAACTAGTGTGGATGTGTGTGTGTGTGCTGTAATTTTTTATGCATTTGGTCATGTCTGATAATTCACCATTTTACGCATTCACACACAAAGACCAAGGCAGACATCTATCAATACAAAACTATACAGAGAAGTGGGGATGAAGAAAAGTTGTATCATAATAACAACAAAGGGCCCGATTTACATAGCACCTCTTATTTTCAGTTACTTACGTTCTTAACATACAGTTGAAGTTGGAAGTTTACATACACCTTAGCCAAATATATTTAAACTCTTTCACAATTCCTGACATTTAATCCTAGTAAAAATTCCCTGTCTTAGGTCAGTTAGGATCACCACATTATTTTAAGATTGTTAAATGTCAGAACAGTAGAAAGCTTTTATTGCTTTCATCACATTCCCAGTGGGTCAGAAGTTTACATACACTCAATTCGTATTTGGTAGCATTGTCTTTACATTGTTTAACTTGGGTCAAACGTTTTGGGTAGCCTTCCACAAGCTTCCCACAATAAGTTAGGTGAATTTTGGCCCATTCCTCCTGACAGAGCTGGTGTAATTGAGTCAGGTTTGTAGGCCTCTTTGCTCGCACACGCTTTTTCAGTTCTGCCCACAAATATTCTATGGGATTGAGGTCAGGGCTTTGTGATGGCTACTTCAATACCTTGACTTTGTTCTCCATAACCCATTTGGAAGACCCATTTGCGACCAAGCTTTAACTTCCTGACTGATGTCTTGAGATGTTGCTTCAATATATCCACATAATTTTCCCTTCTCATGACACCATCTATTTTGTGAAGTGCACCAGTCCCTCCTGCAGCAAAAGCACCCCCGCAACATGATGCTGCCACCCCAGTGCTTCACGGTTGGGATGGTGTTCTTCAGCTTGCAAGCCTCCCCCTTTTTCCTCCAAACATAACGATGGTCATTATGGCCAAACAGTTCTATTTTTGTTTCATCAGACCAGAGGACATTTCTCCAAAAAGTACGATCTTTGTCCCCATGTGCAGTTGCAAACCGTAGTCTAGCTTTGGAGCAGTGGTTTCTTCCTTGCTGAGCGGCATTTCAGGTTATGTCGATATAGGCCTGAATGCGTCTCCTTCCTGAGCGGTATGACGGCTGCGTGGTCCCATGGTGTTTATACTTGCGTACTATTGTTTGTACAGATGAACGTGGCACCTTCAGGCATTTGAAAATTGCTCCCAAAAATGAACCAGACTTGTGGAGGTCTACAATTATTTTTCTGAGGTCTTGGCTGATTTCTTTTGACTTTCTCATGATGTCAAGCAAAGAGCCACTAAGTTTGAAGGTAGGCCTTGAAATACATCCAGGGGTACACCTCCAATTGACTCAAATGATGTAAATTAGCCTATCAGAAGCTTTTAGAGCCATGACATCATTTTCTGGAATTTTCCAAGCTGTTTAAAGGCACAGTCAACTTAGTTATGTAAACTGTGAGTGGTTGAAAAAGGAGTTTTAATGACTCCAACCTAAGTGTATGTAAACTTCCAACTTCAACTGTATGGACTAAAAATTGGACTAAACTTTTGTTCTTCATTCAACATTCCAGTCTCTTCTACAAAGAACTGGTGTTGTACCGTAGTAATTATTTTCCAGTGTTGATATAGCAACACTATAGCAGTTACTCAAAGGTGCTGTACCTCTCCGATGGTGATGTCACTGCTGCTGTCTGAGGGCTCTTCCGTGCTGGCCTTGAGGGCCGGGCCTCCCTCCTGCTGCTCTGAGGCCAGACTGTGTCTTCCTGAGGCAGCCTCCACACCCCCCAGGGTCTCTGACACAGCAGGTGTCTGGGCCCCTAATACCACACACACACACACACACAGAGACACGTACATACAAGCATGCATCCACACACACCCACTCGCCAATATTTGCCATTGAACCCTTCCTTCCTCCTTTCCCGGAGGTGATCACTGATCTGACAAACTTTACTGATGACTGATAACATGAGTTTTGATATAATTATCAAAGCATCTATTAATCAGATTTTTAAAAACATGCTGAGTAGAGAGTTTAACTGTTTCCTTTTTTACACATCAAAGACGCATGTGTGCATCATTTACCTGACTGTTTGGAGTCTGAGACTAGCAAGGGTTCCTGACTCTTCCTCTCTGATTTGAGTTCTCCTGAGTCCCGTGATGCAGGGCTCTCCTGGCTGTCAGAGGCTGCTGCTATTGAAGTGCTCCTTTCCTGTGAAAGCTACACACACAAACACTTACAAAACCCCTATACCACTGTCCAGCACTGGTCAGAGCAGTGTCTATTGGATATATTCAAATTACAGTGCACGCCGCTAACAAGACAGCTGGACACAGGAATCAATTGCTCATGGTAAAAACAATTATATAATATATATATAATTACTGTAATGTTTCTATAAACCTGATATGGCACAGGGACATGCATGTGACTGGGATCAAGGGTCAGGGTCTCACCTCGGTGCTGGCGGAGGAGGCCTCAGACAAGGCATGAGCCTGGGCTTGGAGCTGGGACTGCGCTAGGCTAGGCCAGGGGGAGGAGACCAGGGTGAAGCATGTCCCCAGGGCCCCCCTGTTGGTCAGGGTGATAGCCCGGGAAATGGTCTGGCCCACCACGTGGGTACCAAAGACAATGAGGTCGATGTCCACAGACAGCTAGGAGTCATGAGACACAATGAAATGGTGCATAAGTACTAAGAAAGCACATGGATGAGGTACACAGTATTTGAGAGGGTACATTTGTAGAGATGAATATTCCAAGATTGTAAATGCAATACTATACATAAGGAATAGAAGAATTGAGGGCCGTGTGCAGCCATTTTAGGAAATATGCAGATGACAGCAGGTAGTAGGATACTAAGATAAATGGGCACTCCTCAGACGAGGTCCTTCTTAGTACTTACATCACATTTCTTAATGGTACATCTGATGGGCACAGAGAAGGGGCCAGCTGCTGACACAAACTGGACCTCTCCCTTCAAATCCTTATTCATCTAGAAGGACATCAATGGTGATAATTTGATAGGAAGGTAAATAACTCTTGGAGACAGATGGGTATGCTTGTCTGTCTGTTTGTCTGACTGACTCACCATTGGTTGAAAAATGACCTGCATGTCACAGGCCATCCCAGCTGATATTGGACCAGGAGGCTCAAAGCTGAAACGGAATATTCAACCTAATTCAAACGAATGCATCTCACACACATTGGGATATACAGTGCATTCGGAAAGTATTCAGACTCCTTGGCTTTTTCCACATTTTGTTTTGTTAGACTTATTCTAAAATGATTTAATTGTTTTTTCCCCCTCATCAATCTACACATAATACCCCATAATGACAAATCAAAAACAGGTTTTTAGACAGTGAAACATCACGTTTACATAAGTATTCAGACCCTCAAGTTTTCTTGGGTATGATGCTACAAGCTTGGCACACCTGTATTTGGGAGAGTTTCTCCCATTCTTCTCCTCAGATACTCTCTAACTCTGTCAGGTTGGATGGGGAATGTCGCTGCACAGCTATTTTCAGGTCTCTCCAGATATGTTTGATCAGGTTCAGGTCCGGGCTCTGGCTGGGCCACTCAAGGACTTTCAGAGACTTGTCCCGAAGCCACTCCTGCGTTGTCTTTGCTGTGTGCTTAGGGTCGTTGTCCTGTTGGAAGGTGAACCTTCACCCCAGTCTGAGGTCCTGAGAACTCTGGAGCAGGTTTCCATCAAGGATCTCTCTGTACTTTGCTCTGTTCATCTTTCCCTCGGTCCTGACTAGTCTCCCAGTCCCTGGCGCTGAAAAACATCCCCACAGCATGATGCTGCCACCACCATGCTTCACCGTAGGGATGGTGCCAGGTTTCCTCCAGATGTGACGCTTGGCATTCTGGCCAAATAGTTCAATCTTGGTTTCATCAGACCAGAGAATCTTGTTTCTCATGGTCTGAGAGTCCTTTAGGTGCCTTTTGTAAACTCCAAGCGGGCTACCATGTGCCTATTTACTGATTTGGCTTCCATCTGGCCACTCTACCATAAAGGCCTGTTTGGTGGAGTGTTGCGAGATGGTTGTCCTTCTGGAAGGTTCTCCCATCACCATAATAATAATAATAATTTTGCACGCCCAATTTTTCAGTTTTTGATTTGTTAAAAAAGTTTGAAATATCCAATAAATGTCGTTCCACTTCATGATTGTGTCCCACTTGTTGTTGATTCTTCACAAAAAAATACAGTTTTATATCTTTATGTTTGAAGCCTGAAATGTGGCAAAAGGTCGCAAAGTTCAAGGGGGCCGAATACTTTCGCAAGGCACTGTAATTTCTACAGATGCACAATCGAGAGCATCCTGGCGGGCTGTATCACCGCCTGGTACGGCAACTGCTCCGCCCTCAACCGTAAGGCTCTCCAGAGGGTAGTGAGGTCTGCACAACGCATCACCGGGGGCAAACTACCTGCCCTCCAGGACACCTACACCACCCGATGTTACAGGAAGGCCATAAAGATCATCAAGGACATCAACCACCCGAGCCACTGCCTGTTCACCCCGCTATCATCCAGAAGGCGAGGTCAGTACAGGTGCATCAAAGCTGGGACCGAGAGACTGAAAAACAGCTTCTATCTCAAGGCCATCAGACTGTTAAACAGCCACCACTAACATTGAGTGGCTGCTGCCAACACACTGACACTGACTCAACTCCAGCCACTTTAATAATGGGAATTGATGGGAAATGATGTAAATATATCACTAGCCACTTTAAACAATGCTACCTTATATAATGTTACTTACCCTACATTATTCATCTCATATGCATACGTATATACTGTACTCTATATCATCGACTGCATCCTTATGTAATACATGTATCACTAGCCACTTTAACTATGCCACTGTTTACATACTCATCTCATATGTATATACTGTACTCGATACCATCTACTGTATCTTGCCTATGCTGCTCTGTACCATCACTCATTCATATATCCTTATGTACATATTCTTTATCCCCTTACACTGTGTATAAGACAGTAGTTTTGGAATTGTTAGTTAGATTACTTGTTGGTTATTACTGCATTGTCGGAACTAGAAGCACAAGCATTTCGCTACACTCGCATTAACATCTGCTAACCATGTGTATGTGACAAATAACATTTGATTTGATTTGATTTAATTGAAAACAGGGATGTCAAAAGTTGACATTAAGCTGTTATTCAGATATATGATCAGCACAACATAACAGGAGCAAAGGTTAGCATTCAATTCTTAAAGCTACTGATGTAAGAAACAGTATTCAGAAATTCCTAATCAATTAGGAAACACATGTCTGATATTGTATAGCCTACTAGCGCATACTGATGACCACGTTTTTAAAAAATGATCGAGGCAAAAGCCAGCATCCCAAATATTCAATTGCAACATGGGTATCTGTTGACACATGCCAGACAGAGCCAAGAGATTGCCCTGGAGCACTCCAAATGTTCCAGCCTCCAAAAGATATAAAAGGCTACCCAATCGATACGGTGGAGCTAAAAGGCCGCAGGAGAATTTCTCAAAATTCAATAGATAAACAATGAGTTGGAAAAAACAACCATAAGCACAACAGTAAAGAAGACTGTAGAGCACAAGCTGGGAATCAGTATCAAACTATTGTGTGATTATGGCTTAATGATTCCAATTATTATACAGTATATTGCTCTCATGTCACATAGACTTGAGCTGAAACCCATTTTGAGTCTGACACAACCAGGCTCAACCAATTTGAGTAGACTAGTTTTGGAGTGACCTCTTTTTCCAATGACAAGGGAGTGTTTTTGATCTGGACAGTCCTCTGGCAGAGAGGCTAGGACAGGTGGGCTGAAATGCTCCCTGGATCCCATTCCTCACCCCTCTCCAAATAGGACATACTGTAGATCAGGGTTCCCCAATACGTGGTCCTCTGGGGATTTTATTTGGTTTTCTAAGAAATATATTTGTATTATTATTATTTATATTGTTGTTGGACATAAAAGACTAACGTCACCAGGAAATCAACTCAAAATGATATTAATCTTCGAAATTTGTTCTGATTTTGGGCCTGTCAATCACACCTATACATACCCTATATTATGTCTTAATTTACATACTTACATCAAAATCCATTAAAATACTAGTGAGAGAAATCACATGTCATATCATGCTATTTCAAATAGATAGAAATCAGATTGACTTTCAGTAGTTCCAAAGACAGTCGACAGTAGCCTGCTGTGCCCTGGAAATGAATGAAAGAGGCCAAAATGGGCACGCTCACAGGCAGGATCACAGAACACAACCAACATCTGTTGTCTCAATAAGAGGAGTCACACTTTAACAAAGTATGTACCATCTACTGTATCTACCTATACCAGGGTTACCCAATAGGAGGCCCGCGGGCCAAATTCGGCCGGGAGTGATTTTATTTTTGGGGATATACATTTATTTTTTTGATGTTGGACATAAAATACTGTAAAATTACTAGGAAATCAGCTCAGTGATAATTTAGGAAATCTGTTCCCAAGTATTCCCACGTGTAAATAGAGAGGCATATGTGATCGTTTCCCAATGTAATCAAGGTTTGTCAAATACTATATCTGTTTGGGATTATTGCAGTCAATTTGCAGTGTGCAAATTATTTATAACTATGTTCCGCCCCCGACCATCCACTCAAGGAAAATTCGATCCCACGGCTGAATGTAATTGGGGACCCCTGACCTACAATATCTGACAGTCTGCTTTCT
The DNA here is from genome assembly GCF_018296145.1 of Oncorhynchus tshawytscha. Lineage (NCBI taxonomy): Eukaryota > Metazoa > Chordata > Actinopteri > Salmoniformes > Salmonidae > Oncorhynchus > Oncorhynchus tshawytscha. Next base: position 20,012,262 of record NC_056450.1, on the reverse strand, counting down.
AAATGCCATATGAAGGCATGGAGGGAGGCAGTCTTTCTAGGTTCAAAATAAATGTTTTCAAAGAAAAAAGAGAACAGTTCACTAGGGATTGAGTGTTGAGTGAGACCATGTTGAAGACGTGTGGTGAACAGTACATCAAATCAGGCCATATTTACAGTTAGACTAAAAATATATGGCAGGAGCCCATAGGTGCAGTATGACTGCCTGGCATATTCATTATCAAACCCTCCTGGGTGACACCGATCCTATAACAAATCAATTAGCACTAGGTAGTTCATCAACATTGTTAACACCAAAACATGCCTGATGGCTACATATGGTGCTGTGCCAAAACATGAGTCCTGTCACATTAACCAGAAGAGAGGAGCCATATGACAGATTCTGAGTCAGGTGTCCATTTTGGAACACTCTCTGGCTTAGTCTTAGGCATTAAAAGCACTGAAGGATGTAAGTAAGCCAAATTGTTTATTAAAAAAAATGTTTACGCTGTAAAAGTGCTGCATTTTAATGTGTATAACGCCTTAGTAACGTTTGGCAGAGCCTGGGCAGTCCACCTAGCAGAGTCCCATCAGTAAGGCTAAGACATGGCAGAGAGAATCAGCCCTGGCACACACACAGCTATGCTGGGGGGTTGGGGAGACATTTTTAGAATTTGAGGGGGCGTCGAAAGAACGATGGACGGGCGGCGTGTACAAATCAGAGCATGTTCTTGGTTAACGTTTGTCTACCGCTGAGCAAATGTTGATTTCAGATACTTAAGCCCTGAACATAATGGTCATTTAAGGCCTTTTAAATAACATTTTAAAAGAATAATCCTCCAAAACAAAATACTAAAATCCACATTACAGATTATATAACAGTCCCCAATTTATTTTTATCAATCACAACAACCATATTGCTTGCATTATAGTACATTATAGCAATCCATCCCCATTTTCACCAGAAAATCTATTGGGTACAGATCTTTTGGGTACTTAAAACAACATTCCATTAAGGCATTCAAATCTACCTTTTCAAAAGTGATACTACAGCGTACTATATACCCAATGAAGGATCCTCCTCCTCTGGGTCACAGTACTGGTGGATGATAGGCTGTGGCACTGGCACCTCAGAGTAATGGGTGAGCTGAGCTGAACGGCTCACTGCGAAGTAGAGTGTGTGTGTGTGGAGTCGATGTGTGCAGACAGGTCCTGCCAAGGCTCCAACCAACCCAACCACGAGACACTGACTGGGCTCTGAGCAAGCAGCAGCCTGGGAGGACGAGGTTTTAGTTCACTCACCGAGGCAGAAAGAGCAGAGGCCCACGTAACTGCATAAAGTCAGAGTTATCTCACTATCTCTCTGGAAAGGGATAGAGTAAGTGGTGTGTGGGACCCATGTGTAACACTCATCCCTCCTTTGTTTTGTGGGTGGGAGGGATGGAGGCTCAGGACAAAGAAACGCATTACCAAAACTGAGCTAGTGTGTAGGCTTTGCGAGGGGGTGGATGCTCGAGGGAGAAGTTGTGCGGACCCAACCAAACATCTAGGATCAAATTACCCAACCTTAAATTGTTCATTTGACCATTTGAAGGATTGTAAAACAATTTGACCCTAGACCCATACATTAACTGTTCCCTGTTTTTCTGAGCATACGAGAAATGAGTACGGTAACAGGTTTTGATTGCTTAGCAAGACAGTTGTTTTCCACTTCTGTTCCAATTCAACCTACCATGGAACTGAGGCTATAACGCTCACCTTATAGAAATGAAATCCATCAGATCCATGGTGACACCAAGTAACTTGCAATAATTGGTTGTGTAGCTGACATTAGTCAAGGTGACCTTCTTCTTGTACACCTGTCCCACATCAAAATCCTGCAACAGTATTTGTATTTGTGAAATACCTGCATGTCATTTTGTCTGAAATGACTGCACAGTATGAAATAACTGCATGTTCTGCAATACAATAAATAGTTACACAATGCAGAACAATGTACCTTGAAGAGGATGATTTCTGGCTTGCTGATGAAAGGTGAGCCTTTAAATTCCTTCCCCTGTATAACTCTTTTACCAGCCACTGGAGGTTTCCCCACCGGCAGCAAAGACATATCTCGTCTCTCTGCTCGCGACTGTAATGACTTAGCATCTTCATTTGGAGTGCTCTGGAAAATCAGGGGGGAAATGAACACCAATTCAGGTCATATTTCAAAGTTGAAAAATATCTATATTGATATACTACAGCTTGAATTTTAAACAAACAGATATAACATTTAGGCATATTTTTATCTTTCAAAGCCATATTGGCACAAGAGGGCATGGCCAATGCAACCAACACCATGCCATGGAACAAATGAAATAAACAATATGTTAACAATTATTTAGAGGCAGCAGCTCTAAATTTACAAGTACACGACAGTAGATAAACTCTACAAACAAAACATTAATAGTGTATGATTGTATTTAGTAGTTGCATAATATGTAGTGTACTGTAGAGACTGTAGTTATTGTCTACCAGTGGAGACCATTCTGAATTCTCATAGACAGGCCATTCATGTCCTGCTCAGTTAATCAAGGCAGGCAAGGCAGCATCCAGACACAAACAAGACAAGACATCAGCCTTTGAGGGAAAGCGCAAATGTGATATGCATTTAGGAAAATTGCAGTGATTTCAGTCTCACCCTCAAGAGTTAAGGAGCTGAGTAATTTTGGCCTATGGTCCTTTTCTCATTACAACTCAGCTCCCAATCCAAACCCAACCCAATGTGTCGTGATGTTATGAGGACATCATTTGCAGAAGTGCATGTGAAAAGTAAAAACCTTTCCGCATGACTTCTCGCACACAGGACTATCTGGCCTGAATGACTGTCATGTTCCGTTGGAGGCTTCCAAGGCACCAGCAAATGAGAAGTGATGTCTGTCGCCATGGATCTCAAGAGTGGGAGAGAGACAGTAGAGGCAACCCACTGCTGCTGGCTGGAGAGTATTAGAGCAGTTCTAAAGCCGTCCGTTCTCCTGTTCTATAGAATGTGACCGAGAGGTACCAGTCCCAGTTTAACATTTATTTCTCACTTACTATAGTTCTCAATGGTCAATTGTGTTTCCAGATTTACCACAAGCCTATAAGGCTTGATTGACTACACTATAGAACAAATTACTTATGTTTACTATACTTATGGATATACATTTATTTTGAGATGGAACACAAATAGAAAAAAATAGAGTAGAGGAAATAGAGTTGAGCATCATGTCTAACCTCAATATGATTGTATTTGTGAGGTGATGATGATGTGTGTCATTAAAATGGTACCTGGTGAACTTGACGTGTCTGGTCCCAGAGGCCAGTGAACTCAGGCTGCGCCAGGCTGTCAGTGAGGCCCTGCTCCTCCTCCAGGTCCCTGCTCTCCTCCTGGTCAGACAGCTCTGATGAAGAGCTGCTGTCACTAAACACTGTGTCCTGCTGGGAAGGACATGAGGGGATGTGTGGTCGAAAACAGACACATCAAGCTGTCACAACGTGCCTTCAGAGTGAGATGTGCAAAACTCTCTGCCCACATACATACATACGCACATGCACACGCATACACACACAGCGAGAGGGTATTAGGTACCCTATTACTGCTGTGAAAAATAGGCAACAATTTATGGAGTTTTCATGTCATGTGTACCAATTTGTTTTATTAGACTCTTGTTTCAGCAGTCTGAATTCTTCATCTTCATCTGTGATATTTCCACTCACTCGTTTTCTTTCCTCTTCCTTTGTTTCTGCCGGCTGTTGATCAAGGCTCTGAAGGAGCTTCTCTGGAGATCTCTCCTGCCCTGCCAACCTCTCCACACGGCTGACTTGGGTGGGAGGGAACAGCAGAGCATGGTGCCTCTTACGTCTCTCTAACAACTCCTCTTCCAGCAGTAACTTGGAGACAATTTCCACCCGTTTGGATTTCTGCTTCTCCTGAAATTCTCTGAAAAATGACCACAACAACAAGCCATTGTGAGCAAAATAGGATCATATTTCTCCTTGGCGCGTTATTGTGAGAAGAAAACACCCACTCGTTGAGTGGGAAAGAGAAGTAGATTGATCAGAAGAACACACTCTTTCTTTCGGTGGAATTCCTGGAGCTTTTTCTGTTGGTACATGTACTTGGTGCTGTTGATACCCTGTGTCTGTAGGGACTCTCTCAGCTGTCTCTCCTCCTCCTCTTGTCTCCAAGCCTGGGCTCTGGCCCTCGTCTGTTGGGCTCGCAGGCTCTCCTGGAAACAACACAAATGTAGAGTGAACAAGGTCAAGGAGGGATGACACTTTCCCTTCGTTCCTGAGGACAAAACACAAACTAGGCTTTCAGTAAGAATAATACTGATGCTTCTTTAAGCAGGGAATATACTGTGTGATTTGAAAACAATGATGCAATGATTGTAGTAATCAATTAGAAATTCAATTCTGCAGTGACGGCTTCATCACACTGTGTTCACTCCACTAATACAGTAGCAATTGGTCAAGATTATTAAACTACTAAATCGTACAAAGAGGTCCAAAATGTATTCCCAGCTTAATACAGTAAATCAGAACAAATGTCCGTCCATTGGAAGGCAGAAGTAATTGTGTTACCTTGTGTTCATGACAATGTGACGATGCCCATTGCTATTTTCCATTATGCTGGACCCTCAGAAACACGAGCTAGGAGCTGAGGACCAGCGCTATTATCTTAACTCTACTCAATGCTTAAACAATAGCCTTGGGCCGTTTCATGTTCACCCTGAAAAAAGTGTCCACTGCTTACTTGGGTGCATGCAATGTTGGCCTTCAATGACAGGACTGCCTGCATCCTTTTCTGCCTCAGCCCTCGACTCTGCTGCTCGTTCTCTGCCTCTTCCCGATGCATCCTGGACACAAAAGGGACGTAGCGATCACTCAAGAGCGAAGGAGGGTGCATACATTAATTTGATATGATTTTAATTCTAAACTTCTACGGGATATCTGGTTATCAACTCTTTTACGAGTTCATAGCTAAGTTCAATACATTCTATATGCTCATTTTATAGGTGTTACCTGTTGATAGGTTGAACACAGCTGTTACCTGTTGATAGGTTGAACACAGCCATTACCTGTTGATAGTCTCTTTTAGATACAGCGCTGCTTTCTGGCGGCTAGCCTGCGCCAGCTCTGTGGTCCTCTGATGGTCAGTCTCCTCTTCCTTCTGTGTGGCCGCCTGCCTCCTGTTAACAGACAGACAACATCACGTTCAAACGGAAGGAATCTTTAAGAATGACAAATGAATTATCTCAGTAACATTAGACTAGGCTACTGTGTAGCATTTTTGTATGTCTATACAGTTAGATTAACCTGGGTCATGACAATATTATGGAAAATTTTATCATAACTACCATGCATGGCACTCTGTATGTAGTCTTTCGTGACAGACATAACGATTAAAATGTAAACGTGATATCTTGTATTGGTATTTATTATGGATCCCCATTAGCAGCTACTCTTACTGGTGTCCAGCAAAAATTAAGGCAGTAATATACATTATAATAAAGAAAATGTATGCATTGAAATACATTTTACAACATTTTCACAATACATTAACTGTGTGCCCTCTGGCCACTACTCTAGTACAACACACAATCCAGGTGTACGTGTGTGTATGTTATGTATGTTTGTACCTGTGTGTACAAAGTTTCTGGGTTTCGAGATGACTTTGTATGTGACATTAGTATTGTCTAGTTTGTGTGCAATAAAGTTATGTTGCTCACAAAAAAAAAAAAAAAATCAAAAGGAGTGAGCTGCTTTACGCTTTGAGGCACTGTGTCCGGAGTTGCAGGCTCTGGGTGGAGGTGTACTCCTTCTGCAGCCTGGCCTCCCCTCTCTGGGCCTGCAGCGCTTGGTAGGCCTGCTCCTCCTCCTGCACCTCCACACGGAGGAGGGAGAAACGACCCATTTCCACCTCCACCTGACACATTTCCAGTCTGGAGAGAGCGAGAGCGAGAGCGAGAGAGAGAGAGAGAGAGAGAAAGAGAGAGAGAGAGAAAAAGAGAGAAAGAGAGAGAGAGAGAGAGAGAGAGATATTGTGGCAATTGAATCAAATTGCTCTTGAAAAAGCATATTGGATGCAACAATAAACATCTGTTTGAAGAAAGAATTATAATTGCAAGTAGCAGAAGTATTGTAGCTATTTGCCCAACTGGAATAGCACTCAAAGGGTGAATATCTCTTTAGGATAGATAAACTTGGCAGTCACTTTGAAGCCTTGTAATGGGGCCTAAATCATGCTGCTGCAGTAGTGCAGACTCACTCATGTTCCCTCAGAGTGGTGGCCACATGTGACTCCAGCTCCTCCTCTTGCTGTAACTCCCGACACAGGCGCTTGTGCTGGGCTCGGAGGCGAAACACGGCCGCACTGCATGAAAACAAATGGGTGCTAAGAGACATTGTATTTTTTACCTAAGTGTTGTATAAAAGAAGATCATTATCATCTAATTGTTTTATTTGGATCATTAACATGGGGATAAAGAGGTCATCAGCTGGGGCCATAAATATCAAGCGTCTCAGAGTAGAAGTGCTGATTTAGGACCAGTTTTGCATTTTAGATCACAATTAATAAGATTACATGGACAGGGGGAGGGGATCTGATCCTAGATCATCACTCCTACTCTTAGTCACTTGATACAGTACATAGCCCCCTGACCTGGCTATATCTGGGTTTGCTTTGTTTGTGCCTACCTGTTGTCGTCCTCTTTCTGTTGCTCTATCTCCTCTTCCACTCGAGCTCTCTGCCTCTCCAGCTCAGAAATATGCAGACGGCAAACTTTGAGCTCCTCTCTGGAAACCAAGAAGTAAAGGCAAAACACTGCACTAAATCTACAACAAACTACAATGTGAAAAGCTCTCATTATGACAGTCACAAGAACATTCAGAGACTGTTATAGCAAGCTCATTGGATGCTTAATGGCTTTCTGTAACACAAAACAACAACAAATGTAGACACATTATCGGAAATGCTTCCTCTTTGGCTGAAATTATTTTTATTTTAATAGTCAAATCAATGAATAACAGAAATGGTCCCTTGGTTTAGGGCAGGACTAAAAAGGGGGCATTGGAATGTCTTTGGGCAGAACAAATCTTTGATTTGTGTTAAGGTGGCATACAAAGGTCTGATCCTTGCCAAACACAGGCCATGTCCTAAATTAAACTCTATTTCCTTTATAGTGCACTACAAAAGTATTTTGGATGCAAACACAGACCTGGCTTTCAGCACGTTGTGCTCCTTCTGTCGGTGGAAGCAGTCCAGCTGGTCCAGGTTTCTTCTCAGCTTGAACATCCGTGCTGTCTCAGCATAACTCTTCTTTCCACTACGTCCGCCATCCTCCCCAAGGTCGTCATCATTATCCGCACTTTGCAGATTAAAGAGACATTGGCTAAGGTTTGGTGAATGGTCAAGAATGGATCATTATTAATAACATGGAGTAATCTAACAATATAAAGCACACCACTAATTAATGTAAAATAATTTCTTGATAATCCTTCATCTCATTCCCAGACACTTGCGCAATAGTCTTGGAATGAGGTTAGATAGTAGACAAAATATTATTATAAGTAAAAAGTTCATCATAAGCCAAAAGCGGTACGTTGTATAATAAAGTGGAATTTTTAAAGCCGAATTAAAACAGATTTTTCAATTATCAAATCATCTGTCCTCAAAGCAGCAGAGACACCCACCAGTTAGTAGCATCTAACTCTAATGACAACTCTGCTGCATCCGTTGGTTGTGCTGGGTCCTCTCTGAAGGTCTCCGCTCTTGTGCCTTCATCTGAATTTGTGGGAATACAACTTTATAATGGCTAACTAGCTAGGCTACCGTATGTTTGCATTTGCATGCATTTGTGATTAAGGCCCTACAAGACACATACAGAACAACAAATGTTAGACCCTGATGAAGACAGCTTGTCTGTCGAAACGTTGGATATTGGGTTATTCAATTATTGCATCTGAGCTCCTAGAGTGTGCGACTCTCCTTAAATGGAAGTGTCCTACTCCGCTAGCCAGCACCACGCCTAACAGGTGTGCGTTTCTTTCGCCTCCAAAACAAATGTTAGACCTAGAGTTAGCTACCTCCTGTTTCCTCATCTTTCCAAGTGTCGACTGGAGGATATTCAGAATGAAAGGATGAGATGGAGACTTCCTCTGAAGGACTATCCCTGGCAGGTACGTCCATAAGACCTAAATTGAACAACATTGGTCAACAGAAATAATTTGAAATGACAAATAGCTCACAGACCTATGAAACATGTGCAGGTAGATAGGCGTTTGCAACAGCCAACCCCGCTAGCTAGCATTGTACAAACTAACTTGCTATCGAGCTAACCTGAGTTGAACAAGTAGTGTGCATGTGGCTACTTTAAAATGTTATCTTATCTTGATTGACTGTGTTACCTGGAGATCTTTCTGCAACTTCGAAGTCGCTAAATGTGTAACTTGCAGGCTAGCTACTGTCTTCTCTTGTTTGAACCGTCAAGCCACTGAACAGCCAGCTGCTAAACATGTGTGTTAGTAGTGTTTCCATGGACACCAGAGAGGGGCGGAAGCTATACGGTGAGATGTGTGTGTGGGTTCTTCTCCCCATTTCCTTTTTTTAAGCCCATATGATGCAATATGAATTTGCTTTCATCAGAGGAAAGGTACAGTAGCTAGTGTGTTAGACTGTCCATATCCTCTATCTGGTATTCTCTCCCTCTCCCTCTTCTCCCCTCATCTTCCCTCAGGAGAGTGGGAGAGCAACACTACAGTAGATCGGTGGGTGAGTGACAGAGACAACTAGAAGAAAGACTTCTGAGTCATTAAACATTGCCATTTTTCTGTAAATCAGCAGATCCATTAGTTATAAATACAGGTAACTGCCAAAATAAAGGAAACACTTGGGTAAATGAAGAATACAAAGTTGGGTAAGTGTACCTATTAAGCCGACCAATCTAAATTTAGATATTCCCAATGTATATACAACCCTAATTTTCATAAGAAAAGTGGAGATCAAATTAAAGATTGATATCTCATGTGAAGTTTTATGACTTTACTTACACCATTTTTTTAAATGTGAGAGAAAAAATATTTGATAAAATATGTGAGAAGTCTGGGCTGGGTTTAACTGGGTACCAAATGTTCCCTTTAAGCCCATGGGTGTTCCAAATAAGCCCACCTCTTAAATAATCAACTTTAATTCATTTCCATATGTAAAAACTTAAACTGACATTTCTTATGTAAACTTAAATTATAATAATCTCCCCTTATTAAAATAAATGTATCATTACTATTCATCATGTAAGTAGCATTCGTAACAGGGGGTGTCCAATCATATACACAGATCAATTTGGGCCCAGGCTTTTGTTCTTGCCAACCAATACACACCTGGTTCAACTAATCAACTAACAATAAACTTCAATCAAGACTTGATTAGTTGAATCAGGTGTGTTACTGCTTGGTTAGAACACAAACCTGCACCCGGATCAGCCTTCAGTGGATAAGATGCCATACATATACAACTTATAATTAATTATCTGAAAGCTGGTTCACATTTGCTGTACTCCTATTCTTGTTAATTAGTTAAACATGTCTTCCTAAAGCCTGTCTGAAGACTGTTTCAAATCTCCCTCTCTACTCTATTACAAAGGTACATGTGGTGAAAAAAAATGGAAACACCTGGATGAATGCGGGACAACAATATGACAATTGCCTGGCCCTAACTGCACGAGAATTGTCCAATAGTCATCTTCTTGTCCCTCATTTGTTTAATACTTGTAGGTCTTTTATTCCTTCAACCCTGATCTTATTCTCCTCTCTCTGCATCCATGACTACCTGTCCACTCCAAACGTCTTGGAGAGAGTACAAAGGCTTTTAATTGTTCCTAGTTGTTTTTAATCTTGGTAAAGGCACCATGGATAGATGCATAATATGCATAGCTGTAGTTTTTGAATATTTTAATCTACTTACATCTGATGAAAAAAAACATTTTATGCTCAGATTTATTGAATATTATGGATATCAACAAACAATCCCCATGTGTTTCAATGCAAATTGGGCTTAATTGGAATTGCAACAGAAATTATTTATGGTAAAAAAGGCAGAATAGCAAAGTTTATTTGGAAACCAATGGTCTGGGGTATAAATGTACACAATATATTACAATATTATACAAAGTTAGTATTGATAATATTGAACAATATTTATTCCATTTGCTACTGTACCCTAGCTAATTGACTTTTCAACGAGCAGCGAGATATTGAGATGAGCGAGTATCTACACATGTGCATGGGTTTGCTTCACACTGTTCACAGCATGGTAGCCAGAGTACCAAAACAGCAGAGAAGTTGAGCCTCGCACTTCAATGATCTTAGTTGTTGTGGAAATTAACCCACTATGCTGTTTATTTTCTGCATCTACCTCATAAGGCTGAGTCTACCTTTCAATAAATATCCTAATTCCAGGTTACCTGCCCTCTACGGAGAGGTGCATTACTAGGATTTTGAATTTTCTTTGTGTATCTTTGTTTTAAAAAATGAATAATGAAATTCATGTTATTGAAACATATGATGTTTATGTTACCATTGTAATAATACAACTGTATAATTTAAGTAGGCTGTACTTGGGACTTGTATTGAAATAAGTAGGCGAACATACATGTATAATAGCTAGGATGCTTATGATCATATTATGTGAGTGTATTGTCAACAATTTCATGAGTGTCTTGACATTGACATCCAAATGCCTGCCTACAAAAATGTACTACACCCCGCAGTTAAGAGTTAACTTGAGTGAGAGTATAGCCTGAGTCATAAAATCAACTTATATCATTTTGACCTACATGCAATCCACCTCAATCATGACTTCTTTGGGCAGCTCTGAGCGGTTTATGCAAGATCATTATTTGAATTTCATCTTTAGGTTTAATGGACTGTGAATCATTGGTGTGAGACTCTTCGCCCATTTTGTTTTTAAATGCATTGATTTTCTAAATTTAACTGACTAACCGTGTTAGTTAGAAGATTGCCTTCTGTGTCATAGGACCTTGACAAAAACAAAAAGGGAGGCTGAGGCGTTAAATTCTGATGTAAATGTTCACTCACTGAAGAATTTATTATGTTACTTTTGAAAGATTATAATGAACATCTTACATGTATTTTTTCTGGACTGATAAAAATCAACACCAGCTCAGCAGAATTTTTGTTCAGGGTTTGAAGTGCAAGCTGGAAGAAAAAGAAAGATAACATCTTGGGGTTTATGTAAATTTGGTAGCCTATGCAAGAAGCCATTTTTAGTCCGTATAGGCATACAAACAATTTCTAAAATGCAAAAACTCCTGATTTTGATCCTACTCTATCTCACTATGCACAAAGGCCCAAAAGAAACAGATTTGCTGACACATGAGGGAACAGGCAAGGCATGTGACCTTAGAGGGGCAAAGCAGATAACCACCCTTTACAAGAGTAGATTATGCCACCAGGAGAGGAGCGAGAGAGAATATCCATCCAATCTACTGTATTGTGTAGCATACTGTAGGCCTACAGTTTAATACTAAGTGTTGCAACAATCCATGTTGAAAATCCTCAGGGAAGCAAATAGTGTTTTTATTTCTGAATCACTTCCTGCTTCCCTTGGGTGGAGCAAATGAAACCAGGGCAGGTGCATTGTTATGAAAATACTTTCGTCACAAAATGGGGGAAATGTGATATCTGAAAATGTAATTGTTTATTTACCACAAATTATTTACTACATAAAAATGTTAGCATAAAAATACATAACATTTTTTAGCCTACATCATAAAGGTCTATTTTGAATAGACTGGAGTGAACTTGTATGTATACCTGGTTCTTACCACTTATTAAAAACAGATTTCTAAAGGCATTTTCTAGGCCAAAATATGGGTACAGTGACTATTGTTGGATGCGTAATATTAATGAATCTATTGTTAGTTTTGATTGAACAAAACGAATAAGCTTGCGCAGAGGACAATAATACTGAAAGTTTATAAAATCGATTATATCTGTTGTATTTTTTCTTGCCTCGAGTTTACAGTGGAGACGCGTTTTCATGCGTGGACGATTTAATCTGACGTTGCTCAGCGAGCAGGCAACGCAGTGAGAGACAGTTTAGTGTGATCCTCTCTCTCGAGCAAGTGCTGCAAAAGGGGAGCGCAAGAGTACGCTCCAGTTAACTAGACTGCTGTTGTCGTCTGAGCAAAGAGTTGACTCCGTGCGTTCTGTACGCTGGGCTGGGACAGGGACAAGAAGAGGCGCGCGTGTGTGAGCAGATCATGAGTCATCACAACAGTTTACTTAATCATGATCTTTCTCCAAATTATGGGACGGTAGGAACACAGTTTGTGCGATCCCCTTCGGTTATTTGATCGTTTCTTGTTGTGGGAACTTTGGCCAGCTGTTGAAATGGACATGATAACTTTCATATTGGCGAGCCTTGCCCTCCTGAATATCAGGGACAACATTTTCACCAGGTAAGATAACCCTATTATAGGCTACGGCTCTTTTGACTAGGGTTACGGCGGAGACTTTCCCAGAAGCTTCACTAAGGATTTAATAGAATTTTGTTATTTTGGAATAGCCTATATTATTAAATTTGGGACAATTTTTTGATTAAATAATAGCCTACTTTGCCCTTATTTTGTAGGTCAGCTGTTGCTATGTTCTGTTTTATCCTAACATATATAGCCTACTGACCGTTTAGATGACTCTCAAAGCTTTTAGTCAATTTCTGTAAGTGTTTTCAGATTTTGAATTATATTTACAACACAATAAGCACATTGAGGCTATAACATATGTTTCTGATGTAGCCTAGATAATGTTTTGATGGAAACTAATTCCTAACCTACTGTCACGCCCTGGTCAAAGTATTTTGTGTTCATCTTTATGTATTTGGTCAGGCCAGGGTGTGGCATGGGGTTTTTGTAATTGTGGTGTGTTTGTCTTGGGGTTTTGGTGGTGGTATTGGGATTGTAGCTTAGTGGGTTGTCTAGCAAAGTCTATGGCTGTCTGGAGTGGTTCTCAATCAGAGGCAGATGCTTATCGTTGTCTCTGATTGGGAACCATATTTAGGCAGCCATATTCTTTGAGTTTGTCGTGGGTGATTGTCCTTAGTGTCTTACTTGTACTCTCTGTTAGTTTGCACTAGATAGGCTGTTTTCGGTTTTCATTTACGTTTATTGTTTTGTAGTGTTTAGTGTTTAGTCGTATTTACGTTTTGTTTAATAAATATGGATCGCAATCGACACGCTGCAGTTTGGTCCGACTCTCCTTCATCACCACTAGAAAACCGTTACAGAATCACCCACCACCAACGGACCAAGCGGCGTGTCAACAGGCAGGAGCAGCCGAAAGAGGAGAGGCAACAAAGGCAGCAACAGCGGCGCAATGAGGATTGGACATGGGACGATATATTGGATGGCAAGGGTTGCTACACATGGGAGGAGATCCTGGCGGGAAGGGATCGCCTTCCATGGGAACAGGTGGAGGCACTTAGGAGAGCAGAGGCAGCCGGAGAGAGGAGCCGGCGATACGAGGGAACACGGTTGGCAAGAAAGCCCGGGAGTCAGCCCCAAAAATTCTTGGGGCTTACAGGGAGTATAGCTATGCCAGGTAGGAGACCTGCGCAAACTCCCTGTGCTTACCGGGGGCTGGAGAGACCGGGCAGGCACCGTGTTATGCTGTGGAGCGCACGGTGTCTCCAGTGCGGGTGCACAGCCCGGTTCGGTATATTCCAGCTCCGCGTATCGGCCGGGCTAGATTGAGCGTCGAGCCAAATGCCATGAAGCCGGCTCTACGCATCTGGTCCCCAGTGCGTCTCCTTGGGCCGGCTTACATGGCACCAGCCTTGCGCTCGGTGTCTCCGGTTCGCCTGCATAGCCCAGTGCAGGCTATTCCACCTCGCCGCACTGGCAGGGCAACCGGGAGCATTCAACCAGGTAAGGTTGGGCAGGCTCGGTGCTCAAGAGCTCCAGTGCGCCTGCACGGTCCGGTCTATCCAGTACCACCTCCACACCCCAGCCCTCCGGTAGCAGCTCCCCGCACCAGGCTTCCTGTGCGTGTCCTCGGTCCAGTACCACCAGTACCAGCACCACGCATCAGGCCTACAGTGCGCCTCGCCTCTCCAGCGCTGTCGGAGCCTTTCTCCTCTCCTGCGCTGCCGAAGTCTCCCGCCTATCTAGCGCTGTCGGAGCTTTCCTCATCTCCAGCGCTGCCGGAGTCTCCCGCCTGTTCAGCGCAGCCAGAGCTGCCAGTCTGCATGAAGCAGCCAGAGCTGTCAGTCTACATGAAGCAGCCCGCGCTGCCAGTCTGCATGAAGCAGCCAGTCTACATGGAGCAGCCAGAGCTGTCAGTCTGCATAGAGCAGCCAGAGCTGTCAGTCCGCATGGAGCAGCCAGAGCTGTCAGTCCGCATGGAGCAGCCAGAGCTGTCAGTCCGCATGGAGCAGCCAGAGCTGTCAGTCCGCATGGAGCAGCCAGAGCTGTCAGTCCGCATGGAGCAGCCAGAGCTGTCAGTCTACATGAAGCAGCCCGAGCTGCCAGTCTGCATGAAGCAGTCAGTCTACATGGAGCAGCCAGAGCTGTCAGTCCGCATGGAGCAGCCAGAGCTGTCAGTCTACATGAAGCAGCCCGAGCTGCCAGTCTGCATGAAGCAGCCAGTCTACATGGAGCAGCCAGAGCTGTCAGTCTGCATGAAGCAGCCAGAGATGTCAGTCTGCATAGAGCAGCCAGTCTGCATGGAGCAGCCAGTCTGCATGGAGCTGCCAGTCTGCATGGAGCTGCCAGTCTGCACGGAGCTGTCAGTCTGCACGGAGCTGTCAGTCTGCACGGAGCTGTCAGTCTGCACGGAGCTGTCAGTCTGTAAGGAGCTGCCAGTCTGCAAGGAGCTGCCAGTCAGCACGGAGCCGCCAGAGCGGTCAGTCTGTAAGAAGCCGCCAGAGCTGTCAGCCTATATGGGGCAGCTAGTGCCGCCAGTCTGTCCAGCGTCGCCAGTCTGCCCAGCGTCGCCAGTCTGCCCAGCGTCGCCAGTCTGCCCAGCGTCGCCAGTCTGCCCAGCGTCGCCAGTCTGCCCAGCGTCGCCAGTCTGCCCAGCACCGCCAGTCTGCCCAGCGCCGCCAGTCTGCCCAGCGCCGCCAGTCTGCCCAGCGCCGCCAGTCTGCCCAGCGCCGCCAGTCTGCCCAGCGCCGCCAGTCTGCCCAGCGCCACCAGTCTGCCCAGCGTCGCCAGTCTGCCCAGCGCCGCCAGTCTGCCCAGCGCCGCCAGATCTGCCAGTCTGCCCAGCGCCGCCAGATCTGCCAGTCAGCCAGACTCTTCCAGATCTGCCAGTCAACCAGACTCTTCCAGATCTGCCAGTCAGCCAGACTCTTCCAGATCTGCCAGTCAGCCAGACTCTTCCAGATCTGCCAGTCAGCCAGACCCTTCCAGATCTGCCAGTCAACCAGACTCTTCCAGATCTGCCAGTCAACCAGACTCTTCCAGATCTGCCAGTCAACCAGACTCTTCCAGATCTGCCAGTCAGCCAGGATCTGCCAGTCAGCCAGGATCTGCCAGTCAGCCAGGATCTGCTGAGACCACCAGCCAGCCAGGAGCTGGTAGATCTATTTACCGGCCTGAGCTTCCTCTCACTCCTGAGCTTCCTCTCACTCCTGAGCTTCCTCTCACTCCTGAGCTTCCTCTCACTCCTGAGCTTCCTCTCACTCCTGAGCTTCCACTCCTCTCACTCCTGAGCCTCTCACTCCTGAGCTTCCTCTCACTCCTGAGCTTTCTCTCTCTCACTCCCGAGCTTCCCCTCAGTCCCGAGCTGCCTCGGTCCCGAGCTGTCCTTCAGTCCCGATCTGCTCCTCAGTCCAGTGGGGTTCTGGGTGAGGACTACTAGGCCATGGTCGGCGGCGAGGGTGGACTATCCAGGGACGAAGGGAGAGGGGACTAAGACATTAAAGGAGTGGGGTCCACGTCCCGCGCCGGAGCCGCCACCATGGACAGACGCCCACCCGGACCCTCCCTATTGTTTTGAGGTGCGTTCGGGAGTCCGCACCTTAGGGGGTTCTGTCACGCCCTGGTCAAAGTATTTTGTGTTCATCTTTATGTATTTGGTCAGGCCAGGGTGTGGCATGGGGTTTTTGTAATTGTGGTGTGTTTGTCTTGGGGTTTTGGTGGTGGTATTGGGATTGTAGCTTAGTGGGTTGTCTAGCAAAGTCTATGGCTGTCTGGAGTGGTTCTCAATCAGAGGCAGATGCTTATCGTTGTCTCTGATTGGGAACCATATTTAGGCAGCCATATTCTTTGAGTTTGTCGTGGGTGATTGTCCTTAGTGTCTTACTTGTACTCTCTGTTAGTTTGCACTAGATAGGCTGTTTTCGGTTTTCATTTACGTTTATTGTTTTGTAGTGTTTAGTGTTTAGTCGTATTTACGTTTTGTTTAATAAATATGGATCGCAATCGACACGCTGCAGTTTGGTCCGACTCTCCTTCATCACCACTAGAAAACCGTTACACCTACCTTTTTGATTTGTCCAATTTGCGTGAAATGAGCTGATTACAAATGAAATATAAAACCTGATGACTTCTCTGCAATAGCAGAGGAATAGCCTACTCAATCCCCACGTACTGTATGTAGCATTTGAGCAGTTACAGCTTAAGTGCTGTGGGGCCCATCATCAACATAGACACCCATGCTGATCATACATTCATAGTAAAGATAACGAGATAGAGGCAATCCGAAGTGGATATGTGGTAAATAATGTTACATTCTATCATGTGTGACATATTTGTGTACAATGTCACACCATAACTTAAAATGAGTTGTTACTAGTAATGAGATGATTATAACAACAGCATGTTGTTACGTAGTCATTTTATAATTGGTTTTTCATAGCATTGTAATGAAATTGAGTGGTCTTTGTTATAACACAAGTGGAATGAGGAACAGTTTCTATATACACTCTTATACTTACAAAAAGCAGTCTACCCCATAATAACTATGCAGTGACAATGCAAATACTTTGTGATTACTGCCTCCACAAGGTTATTGTAATGCCTCTTGACATCAGAATGACACACATCCATCCTGGTCGTGTCATTGCAACAGTCTCTAAACTGTAAACTGTTGAGGTATGTTCAGTTACACAAGTGTTGCAAACTGTCCCAGTTCAAAAGGTTGTACAAGGTTGTGAATCCTGGTAGCGTCCTGCCACTCCTGACAACACATACCAGCAGAGGGTGTAATTGTTATTAGAATGTGATCTTTCGCAGGTTTTTCTGAGATGTGTGTGTCAAATTGACAAATCTTTTCCCTCTAATTGGTCTTTAGACAAAAAAATGTTTACCTTTATTTTAACGGCGAAATAAAGGTAAACATTTTTTTGTCTAAAGACCAATTAGAGGGAAAAGATTGGAATAGGCTACCTGTGTTAACACAGCCTATTGAGGGCAAATGTTTAAATGGCAGACAGTTTTCACTGCAATGTGATCTCACTTTTTTTTGTCACATTTTTGTCATTTTAAAATATTTAACCTTTTACGGCTGCGGTCCCTGTACAGGGACCAAAATCAGCGAAAATTTCAAGGAGCGCCAACTGTAGTACTCGATAAAACTCAAACTTTCATTAAAACACACATGCAATGTACTCAATTAAAGCTACACTCGTTGTGAATCTAGCCAACATGTCAGATTTGTAAAATGCTTTTCGGCGAAAGCATGAGAAGCTATTATCTGATAGCATGCACCCCCCAGAAATACCTGAACGAGACCTAAACAAAAGATTTAGCGGTAGCCGGCGCTACACAAAACGCAGAAATAAAATATAAAACAACATTTAGGATTAATGTTTCATATAGTGTGTCCTGTAGTGCAGTTTATTTTACTCACACAAGTCCTAGGCCTAGTAAAATTTAAGCCTTTTATTTATATTTTTTTAACCTTTATTTAAATAGGCAAGTCAGTTAAGAACAACTTCTTATTTACAGTGACGGCCTAGGAACAGTTGGTTAACTGTCTTGTTCAGGGGCAGACCGACAGACCTTGTCAGCTCGGGGAGTCGATCAAGCAACCTTTCAGTTACTGGCCCAATGCTCTAACCACTAGGCTACCTGCCGCCCCATTATTAAATATCTGCATTTAAAGGAAAACTGGTGGTTGTTGCAGTACTACTGGAAGTAGTCCAGAAATGCAAAGTTGAAAGAGGTTCAAGGAAAAAGATCACAAATATTCAAATGTGAGAATGAATTAATTCTTGTTGGTTTACTGGGGTAGCAGTGGCATAGTTAGTGACCTTTCGCCTTGTCTTGGCAGTCTCTTATGCCCTACTGGAAGACATGGTGGCACCATAGGCTACAAACCCTTAGTATGTCCTTAATGGATGCTCCATATGTGCAAATCAGGCAGATGCTAACGCTGAGGGGTCCAGATATGCTCTAGCCAAATGGCTGCGGGATTAGCAGTGGAACAAAGCACAGTTACACTACATTGTGTTTGTGGTGGAAAGGCCACAGTACGTAGAGAGAGCTTTCAGCTTAGAGAAGCTATAGAATGAATTTGGCTAATCAAGGTTGGAAATGACAGAGCTTGAATGTGCCATATCTATGCAATGCCACCATTTCATGTCTGTACAGTTTCTCTACTGATTGGCATTCAAAAGGCTGCAGATTTAATTAGCCAGCTTTACATGCTGTCAACATTCAGGATTTACAACATAAACAAAAAATGCAAGGATGACTAGTGCAAATCTCCCTCTCTGTTCTCAGGTACAAATTGATGTCATTGTATGAAGCAAATTAAGCTTGTTACTGCTGGGGCTACATTACAAGGCTTTTATATTTCTATCCAAGGCAAGAAAGTCTGTTTCTTTTGTGTTTAGTCTTCTTCACCTCAGCTCTCAGTGGCTGTATCTGAAATGGCATCCTATTCTCTTTCTTGTGCACTAACAATGTCAAAAAGTAGTGCACTATATTATAGGGAATAGGCTGCCATTTCGGACATACCCAGTTTGTTATAGCTGGTAAACAGATGGTTAGCGAAGCAGGGCCTCGGGAGATCCTGCTAATGAACTGAAATTAAAGACTAAGAGGAACAACATCGACGGGAAATTGACTTTGAACTGTTTGAACAGAGAGTGGAGGGGTGAGAGAGCGGGCCTTGCACGTTTACAGAAACCCCCTCGAGACTAATCAAATGCTCAGTTCCATTAGCATTTCATGACATCACATTTCCTTTGCTGAGGGCATAATGTAGCCTGTGGTGTGGTGCTATACACTGCACTGAAGTTACTACAGGTAGACCTACAAGAGGAAGTCAGTATGTAGCCATTAGCCGAGACAGCACCACTTTAAACAGGTCCCATCACTTTATCAGTTAGGTTATTAAGTTAGAACACCTAGTTGTCAAAGAGGAAGGCCACAAATGGAGGCACCTATGGGATATTCCAATATCAATAGCATACCAGTTAGAATGAAGAAATGTATTGGGCATGCACTCTAAATAAGTGGTATGCTACTGTGGATATTGGAACTTAGTCAGGCTGTTTTTATTTTTGCTCATTTGCCTATATCTTTACAGGACCAACAAAACCAAAATCCGGAGTATTGTAACAAACTTTGTTAAACTCTTTGGATTTTGTTTAGGTGGCATATGTTCTGCACAGTCACATTTCTATTTGACCTCACAGGTTCAGCACATTGGGAGTTTCTGAAGATATGATTTCAATCACTTTCTAACTGCACCCCTTTTTGATTTGAACGAAACCTTCCATATATGTTTGCCCATGGTAGAAGTGGTCAGAAAGTGACTTTTTGGACCTGAATGCCAAAACATTCAGGAGATAGAAATGCTCAAAGTTGACCCATTTTTGCATACCCCACTCTACCATGAGACATCCATGTGTTCATCACTGAAAAAGATAAACGGTTGAGTTTGATATAATGTGAAAGCTTACAAACAGGGTTGTCAAAAAAATTGTCTTTTTTTTTAGGTTTTAATGTCAATTATTCAAGAGTATGCTGTGTCTCAACTGTGTCACAACCGATGACGGGCACAACACAAACACCTCAGATGATGTAAAATAGCTACAGCATTTGTGAAAAATTGCACAAAAGAATTTGCTAAAAAAATATGCGAAATTAGTGACCTTTGAGCACCTCTATCTGAACGTTTTGGCATTCAGGTCCAAAAAGTTACTTTCTGACCACTTCCATCATTGGCAAATATGTATGGAAGGTTTCGTTCAAATCAAAAGGGGTGCTGTCAGAAATGGATTGAAATCATATGGAACGACCCAACAGCTACCTCTGAATATAGAAGCTGCTAATTAGGCTAGTGATAGACTACAGCTGTCAATCACGTGGAGACAGTTCATTTGATGTATTCATTCAGTCAATGTTCTCATCTATTTATGTCATAGGATGTGATTAAAACCCCAGAATACAAGCGCAAAAAAACATTCCATGGTTTTAAAAGACAAAATGTAAAAAATGTCTAGTACATTTTAGGAGTATGTTTTAGCTACTATGTAACGACTATGAACAAAGGGGTAACATGTCAAAAGGGCTTTATTCGTTTGAATATTGTCCGGGAAACACCTCTGCATGTCCTGAGTGCTGTCTGTCCTCTTACGATACTCTCTCTTGTCCCTTTTGAAACCAGTGGTCTGTTCAGGAGGGTGCAATGTTACTAAACTTTATTCAACTAGACATGCATTTAGAACATATCACTATGATTGTCAGTCAGGTAGAATAAGGAATTTCTATCTGCAGCGGTTTGAACATTTTACATCACTAATTACAACACATAGTAAGTTAGATCAGAGTCAGAGTAAGACAATTGGCCCTTTGTCTCATCCAAGAGTCCACAGAGTGAGCCTCTCATAGTAGCTAACACTGCCTTCTGGTGGTCAGTTTCTGTGTGCACTGTGTCCAGTCAGAAGCAGCACATATAAGATTGGGGTTAGGAGTGCTGATCTATTATCAGTTTAGCCTTTATATTATAATTAATAATATTTCATAGACAAGACGAGATTACATAGATAGGGAATGATCCCAGATCTGCACTACTACTCTGAGACGCTTAATGAGTATGTGTCTTGAAGCTGAGAACACAAGTCAAGGGTTTATGAACTGCAACTTAGCCCAGAAATGTGTGGAATATGAAGCTGTGAGATAGTTTTGTCCATTATTCCAAAATCCCTAATGGATAATAGGCACTTTGTAATAATGTATTATTGTATTAAGTTTGCTCTTTTCTTTCATATCCTCCAAGGATAATTGCATGCCCACCGATCTTGATCGCAAATCTATGTTCAACATGAAAATGCTAATACTGTCTTTGCCTCTCTAGCTTTCTTCCTTCAGGGCTTCTCTAGTGCTGTGGACGCAGAGTGCTCAAGTGTGCTGTGTTTGTTCCCTATAGGGCCATGCTGAGTGACATTGGGGACTATATAGGTTCAGACATACAAATTTCCTGGTTGCCTAATCTGGATGAGTTAATGAAGGGCTATGCGCGAAATTTTCGCCCTGGGATAGGAGGTGAGTATGAGATCTACTGCTCGTGGCATTGGGTTGCATTTCACCCCCTCACATTTACAGTCATTCTTAGCATAGCAAGAACCAGGTATATAGGACCTAAGCATTTTGAAAATCACACTCAAATGATTTTGACTCCTCTCAAAATCAATCGTATTAAATTCCCCTGCCCCCATTTTGTCATTTTTAGATCCTATTTTAAATAAATATTTACCCCTATGTAAATAAAAGGTTTGGATCTATTAAAAGCATTTGTGTTTGAATGTGACGCAAAAGACTACAAACAAAAGCAATTAAGCGTTGGAATGAGTTTGCAGAAGGGATTATTTAAATGATGCTTTGGAAATGGAAGACGTGCGTAGTGTTGCGAGAGAAAAGAAAGGAGCGTTGCTGGAGAATGCCTGCCAAATGTGAAACATCCAATGTCCACAGCATTAGATTTCTCAACCTCACAGCTTAACTCAGCTAAGCAGAGGTGAAAAAGCTTTGTCGATATAAGAACCACCACAATGTCAGGCCTAGTGAACCAGCAACAAGGCCACTACACACCTGTAGCTCAACATTATGCTCAACAATGATCAATAGTCCCACTCCATCCTTACTTCCTCTCATAAATAAGCTGAGATAACATCTCCCTCATATATTATTTAAGCGCTTAGACAGCTACCATAAAGCCCTACTGATGGGCTATCTAAGGCCATTGAAGAATCATGCACATCAGTTGGTGTGGTCTTACTCTGTCTATTCAATTCACATCCCTTCACCATTTTAAATTAGAAGGAAAGTGGTGCTATCATAGGTGTCTAGAATCTAAACAAAGAAGTGTAACACTGAGCCTCTCCCAAAGGGTTACTAGTCAAAATGAGCTAGGTTTTAGTGACAGGCTAAGGGATTATGGATTGCAATTAGTTTTAAAATCCTCCAAAATGAGTTTCATTGACTTTGACTGTCCTCCCACTTGTCAATGCTGATGACTGCTATCTCTATGGTGGGTAGGATAATGGCTATAGAATACAATTTGACGTAAATGGTTATGGGATAAGTGCTGAATGGTGGAGAATGGTAATGTATGATTCCTTAATGTTTGGAATAAATAGCCTTTCAGTTCTGCTTCGGTGATCCTGATCTCCCTCCCTTTAGATTTCCTTCAAGTGTCCACGATCTCAGCAGCACAAATCATGCTTATCATCGAGCAAACTACAAAAGAATGCTAGCTATGTATGCGCTTCTAAATACAACACCACTGCACAAGCCCATGAGACCCCCAATGTCATGTGTATGAATGTACATAGTGCTATGTCACTTCCAGTAGAGAAATGTTAAGTGGGGTGGCCATTGAGCCTTATCTAGGGGTGTCTTTGGGGTGGAGGGAGGGAGGGAGCGAGCGATTGTTTTCTTTTCTCACTTCTTTTCCCACAGGCCCACCCGTGAATGTTGCCATGGCTATTGAAGTAGCCAGTATTGACCACATCTCTGAAGCCAACATGGTAATGTATAAATTCACCTGCAGGCCTTTATACAAAATGGTTGCCATATTTCACTGCTACTGTTCTGTTGCAGTAAAACTAAATGTGAAACTACCACTTATGTGTCATCCACATCAGCCAATAGGGATTCAGACAGAGCATGAATCTTATGAAAGGTATCCTTCCTTCCTCCCTTGAGGTATTCAACAGATTCAACCAGGTTGGATTGGTGAAAAGCAATAGTCTTGTAACCTATATTTCTCTTAACTAATAGCGTTCAGATCAGTGATTACCCTAGGGAAAGTATTCAAGGAGACATTTGAAAAGTATTGAAACAGGCCTTTATCCATCTCCTATTCTCCTAGCTACAGTACTGCCCTAAGTCTCAACGTGATCCACCACTCAGTCTCGTACCAGAGTTGGCAATGCCCTTGGCTCAGCTTTGTCCCTGTGTGTGTCTGTCTGTCTGTCTGTCTGTGTGTGCATGTGTCTGCGCGTATGTATATGCCTACTCTTGTTGTTACCGTGTGTGACTGCTTGGCAGGAGTACACCATGACCATTTTCCTGCGTCAGAGCTGGCGGGACGACCGCCTGTCCTACAACCACACCAACAAGACCCTGGGGCTAGATAGCCGCTTCGTGGATAAACTCTGGCTGCCCGACACCTTCATTGTCAACGCCAAGTCCGCCTGGTTCCATGACGTCACCGTGGAGAACAAGCTGATTCGCCTGCAGCCTGATGGGGTCATCCTTTACAGCAGCCGGTGAGGAGTGGGAGAGTGGGGAGGGGAGATGAGGGGAATGGGGAGCAGAGAGGTGGATATAATGTGTGAGGAGTAGGAGCATAGATCGAGTAGGAAAGAAGGAGGAAAGGGGTAGGAGAGATGGACGGCATGGGAGGAGGGAGAGAAGAAAAGGGTGTGGGCTGGAGAGGCCCTTTAACGATTGATTTGCCGTGGCCTGAAGTTAAGGCTATATAATGCCTAATGATAATGTCAAAGTGAGAATGACTAGGGCCTACCATTACGGGTCAAGTTACTATTGTGGTTGAAGTGGGTGTTTACTAAATGACTTGTTCTCCTCTCAGGATCACCTCGACTGTGGCGTGTGACATGGACCTGACCAAATACCCCATGGATGAGCAGGAGTGTATGCTGGACCTAGAAAGCTGTGGGTTGACTTATATCACTTACATAGACTTGTATCTCTTTATATGATCTCAATACCGGTAGTCTGTCATGTTCCCTACCACTCTTAATTGACCATTACGATCACATATTTGTGATCATTGTTGAATGGTCCCTGCAGCGTACCATCGCAAATATGTGATTGGAACAGTAGCAACAGAACGTATGATGCAACAAATGCGTCTAAACAGCATTGTTGTCTGAAAAGCATCTAAACAATGTGTTGTACTGATGGGTAATAAAGGTCTACACAACTTTATTCCTCCTGTAAAAGATAAATGCAAAGTTCCTCATCCAAACATCAGACGGAACACATCCATAGCCAAACTCTTTCCATAACCGCTAGACTTGTTTACGATGTACCACATCTCTGGTGAGCACAAGGGATAAATGTAATATTGTTTAGAAAAGAGATGCGTGTCAGCTAAGCTAACAGCAGCTAAATTCTATATAATGGCAGCCATGTATGTTTATGTTAACTCCTTAATCCTAGAATGCCATTCACTATAGAACGCAAATGAACAAAGTCAAAGATGGCTGAGCCCATTGCCTGAAAAATATGAACTTAGTTTGGCCACTTTTAAGCATATTACACATATTTGATGTACTTGTTACAGTGTATAGAATAACCGGAGCACATTATTTGACAAGTTGTTTACCATTTTTGACAGATCACAAAGCAAATCAAATGTTATCACCCCAAATACAAGCCTACTGTCTAGCTTGATTTTGCCTCGTATTTTTATGAGTTCCCTGTTGTCTTAAAAGTTGTTAGAAAATAAAACTTGTTAGGAAATTATTTGAAATTGACAAGTTGAAACAGCCTATAGGTAATTGGCAGGCAGCATGCCTTGCTTTGAGGGCAGCATGGGTTAACTGTCCTGTGAGTGCATTCTGACATCACAGCATAAAAAAACTCAGGCTGGGGTGACCTTTAGAGATATTTGGAACTCACAAGTGAAAAGGTTAATGGATGGCTCTCAATAGTCTACAGCAGGGGTGTCAAACATACAAATCATCCCGCTAGGGGGTCTAATCGAGGCCGTGGGTGGTTGGAGTTTTTAACTTTTTTAGAATTTTTTGTTGGAATAGTTTTATTTTGGGCGGGGGGTGGGAGACTCAAATCGAAACGGTGTAGATATGATAATGGACCTACATTCGTACAGTTTCTTGACTGTCCATCTCGCTAATAATCACCAAAATAAAGCTAGACAGTCAGGGAGAATTGTAAATTCACAAAACGATGGATAGAGGATCACCAAGGAAATATAACCAATTTTCAGTACGGCCCTCCAGAAGGTCGATTGCGGCCCCCGGGTCAAAGTGAGTTCCCCTGCTTTACAACATGACTATTGATTTCCCAATTCGAAGTAAAGGTGGTTTTATTTTCTTCCTGGTACAGTAGTTCATTGATCAATTCATCTCATTGATTGGACAGATAAATCCCACACCTGAAACAGTCTCTTATTAAACTTAAGGGATCAACCTGCAGGCTCTGGCCGGCTCTACTGAGAATACAGAAGAGGACAGGAAAACACTTTAGACTACTCCCAGTGTCTGTAGAGCTGCATGTAGGCCATAATATAAAGGGAAATTGTGTACCACGAGTACCAGAAGCAAGGCTAGGGTCAATGCCTTACACATACATTTAATATTCCAATGATGCTTAATTGTTGTTGGGACGAATATTGGTTGACTGTTTGTTTGATGACTGCTTGTTTGTTTGACTGTTCCAGATGGCTACTCCTCAGAGGACATTGTGTACCACTGGTCTGAGAGTCAGATACACATCCATGGACTGGACAAACTGGAGCTCTCCCAGTTCACCATCATCGACTACAAATTTGTCACGGAGACGCTGAACTTCAAATCCGGTGAGCTTCCCCCACGTATCCTCATTTCGCTATCACCATGGTTACTCTACTTAACAGCCAGTGGGATGTTCATGAAATTTCTCTTCATTTCTATACAGAGCACTTCTTTCACCTCTTTCACTGTACACAACTCTCCATTTTGAGTCATGCTTTTGAACGTTGTCTTACCATGCCTCTTGTGTAAGAGAGACCCTAGGTCTTTTAACTAATATGTTTTGAACTCAGACACCTCTGTGGGCATGTTCTATGCACAGACAGAATGGCTCATGTTATTCAGAGAGGATGTGCCCCCTCTGAGTCTGGTTCCTCTAAAGATGTATTCCTTCTTGGGACATTTTCCTTGTAATTTGCTCTTTGGGGTCTTGGTCGGGTTACTGTAGGACTTTGTGACAATTGTTAATATAAAAAGCGCTTTATAAATCATTTTGACTGATTGAAAAGCTAATGCTGGTCTACTTTTTCACGCCAAGCCGGACGTTTCCCGCGGCTCAGCCTTCGCTTCCAGCTGAGACGTAACCGAGGCGTCTACATCATTCAGTCCTACATGCCCTCCATCCTATTGGTTGCCATGTCCTGGGTGTCCTTCTGGATCAGCCAAACAGCAGTCCCGGCTCGGGTATCCCTGGGTTAGTATCATGTTAAGAGTATTCTGTTAGTGATATTGGGGGCGTAGTCTGCAATCTAGTCGGCCTGGAATGCGGCTATTAGCTTGCTGTGAGTATGTTAGTAGGGAAATGACAGGGAAAACACAGATTCAATGAGACAGCAAGAATTCAAAGTGAACTGAATGTGTCTACTTGTACATTGACCTAGAATTTGAAGAAAATAAAGTGCATTATCATTGAGAAGTATATTCATAGTTATGTGATATGCATGATGACAAATTATATTTGATTAATGAAAAAGGTGAAACCCTCATCACAGTTCAAGTTGTAGATTCTTATCTTAGGTTGTTTGTGTTGTGTAAACCAAAAACAATCCTTAATAAATATAAAATAGAGGAAGAAAATGTTTTCCATCTTAAAGGTGCAATCAGCAGTTGCTACATCAGTTTTTGGACTTATAAATTAATAATATGTACCAATTGATTATTGAATAATATAACTTATACATGCCTCATGAGCTTAGTTCAACTGTCGTACCCCATCAGAACCCGAAATAAAAGTTTGTTTCATGCCAATGTTTGTGAACAATGTAAATGTAAACAAACACTCTATGGCCTCAAAACATGGTTAAAACTATACTTTTGATATCATAGATGGTCAGTCCTTGCATCCATAGCACTGTCTATGTCATTTTTCCAGGCCTGTCCCTCAGCTTTTTACTGAAATAGGGAGGGGATTACGATGATTATTTCTACTGCTGATTGCTGCTTTAAACAAGATATAATTTTTTTCACATTCACTTTTAATTTATTTCACTTTCACTTTTTTATTTAACTTTATTTCACATCAACGATTGTGTGTGGACCTTCCTCTTTTCTATTCAAAACAAATATCTAATTTCCATATATATTTTGGTAAAGGGATCACCACTGTGCTCACCATGACGACTCTGATGGTGAGCGCCCGCTCATCTCTCCCTCGAGCCTCAGCCATCAAAGCGCTGGATGTCTACTTCTGGATCTGCTATGTGTTTGTGTTCGCCGCGCTCATAGAGTATGCCTTCGCTCACTACAACGCCGACTACAGGCTCAAAGAGAAGGCCAAGAGCAAGGCCAACAAGATGAGCTCCGAGGTAAGAAGGGAGGACAACACTTGCCCAACTGTGGTGTTCCCCAAGGTTTAGTGGTAGGCCCGTTCCTCATTTGACCCATTTATACCACAACATTCATTCAATGTTCACATATTGTTCAAGGGAAATTGGGTTAACACAATAGGTGCAAACAATGTGAGTAGGAACCTACAAGCACTTGCATTTTGAACATGCACAATTTCCTTTGGGTTCCTTTGGTGTGAGGTAAAGATACTTCACAAAGGAATTGACTGTTGTAGCCTTTCTCTATTGACATATCTCTCTCTCTGCTTCTCCAGTCAGTCGTAAAGAATGGGAAACAGGCCATGGTGCTCTTCTCCCTGTCCGTGGCTGGAATGAACCAGGGCCTGATGGTGTCCAGCCGCCGTCCGCAGCGCTCCGGCGCCGAGACCGCCGAGGAGGAGGACGTGGAGCCCAGGAGGGTGCGGGGGACCACAGCGTCAGAGGAGAGAGAAGAGGATAAGAAGTGCTGTAGTTGTTGTTCCAAGTGCTGTTGCGCTTGCAAGCCCCTCCAAGCTGACACCATAGATGTCTACGCCAGGGCTGTGTTCCCCGCCACCTTCGCCATCGTCAATGTGATCTACTGGGTGGCGTACACCATGTGAGTTGGGAGGACTAAGGATGGACAGGCTGGCACCACCAAGGACGGGAGTACTGTACATAGAGGAAAATCATGCCGCTTTGAATCCTGGGACTTATATAAGGGCACCGATGTAAACAAGGCTTCCTTAAGAAGAACTGGATTTACGTATAATATGGTGAAGTAGGGACCTGGTAAATAGCAGATAAAGTACAGTGAATGGACAAACAAAATCAGATCAGGTATATGAATATGTTCTGAAGTACAAGTTATGTACAAGGGAGCCTTGAGGGGTAGTCGATGTCTTATCCTCAGTAAGGCTCACTGTATGATAGTCCAGCTGCTGACTTTTATCTCCAAAAACCTTCACTAGCCACCCAAACTCTACTGCTGCAATCCCCTTAGATACTGATTGCTGCCCACTAAGCCATAGCAATGGACTGACGTTCAGCTATGTCCTTTTACTGTACATGTATGAACTCTGCTCACACCAGCAATATACACAGCACACTAATGTGTCATTGCTGAAAACTAATGTGCACAACAATTGTTGTTCGCTTAACTCACAAACACATCTCATGTGATGGACTAACTGTTGAAAACAAAAACATGTCCAGACTTCATGATGATAAGATGCGGTGTAGTCTATTTGGCTGCAGGGCTTATTCTCCCCACCGCCCCTCTTCCCCTCCACCATCCCACTGCCTTCCCCCACTCCTCTTTTTTCTCCTATAATTCCTCCACCCGTTTTTCCTCTCCAGTTTGATTTGGGCTTCAGAGCATCTTATCTCCTCCTGCCAGGTCTTCCTGTTTCCTGTTTCCTGATTATTATTATTATTATTAAAGGACTTCCTCCACTACCTGTGTATCTCCACACTGGAAATGTTCACTTTGGAGTTTTAATGCTTCGGCTTAAAGTTTTGGAACAGTTGTTTCTCATGATTGTCTCTAGAATATCTGCCTTTTTCTCAAGAATCCAAATGTCCAAATAGCCTCATTGCAGGCGTTATGGATTCACTAAGAGCATCAAGAAGCTTCCACGTCTATTTTTTTTAGCTACAATACATTTCATATTCAGTGATCCCCTTTATGAAATCAACTCAAGTTTGAGGAATAGACTAATTTGCGGCATGGTGAATAATTTAATCCGATATCCAGATTATGCACTTTGAAATATGTGCAGTATTTATAATTCAGATGATCTCAGGCAGCATGTCCCTTTGTGTATGTAACAGTAGAACTGGAACCTCATGGGGGTATAACATACTGGTTATAAAATAATGAACACTGTGGTCCCCTAGAAGTCATTGCAGAATCAGGTGTGCATGATGTACATGTATATACATGATGAAGTAAATACTAAGTTGCATCTCTAACCAGGAATAAGATAGTGGTTTATTTGCAGTACGGTTATTACTGCTTATTACCTGTTATTACTGCTTACTAGTACTTCTACTGGTTGTTGTCTGTATGGTTAGGAAGTACCATATAAACTATTGTAACCTCCTAGCTATATTCCCTTAGTGATCAAATCAAATTACATTTATTTATAAAGCCCTTTTTACATCAGCAGATGTCATAAAGTGCTTATACAGAAACCCAGCCTATAAACCTAAACCACAAGCAATGCTGATGTAGAAGCATGGTGGCTAGGAAAAACTCCCTAGAAAGGCAGGAGCCTAGGAGGAAACCTAGAACGAACCAGGCTCTGATATCTTGGGAGTCTGTTTTTGGTCCACGTTTTCTCTGTGTGGAGGCTGGCTGGGGGGCGTGAGTAAGGCTGTTATCAGGCCCAGCAGTGCTGAACCGACCAGGGGCCACCCCTGGGTGGGAAAGGGCAGGGCTGGGTGCCCATGGCAGGCTGTCTCCTCCAGTGTAGATAACTTTGTTCTGGGCTCAGAGAGATGACATCATGAAGGATGGCGATGAAGATGTCGGTGCAGAGATGGGAAGTGTTATCTGCTGCCCTTCACTAACAATGCCATCTAGTGGGGACACACACACACACACGCGCACACACACACACACACACACACACACACACACACTAGGCCTTACATAATATTTACGATTGGTGCTCCAGGCCAGAACTCATGGTGAACTGCAGATCCACTTTCTCCCAGATGTTGTCAATGAAAAGTTATTCCATAAGACAATTCCAAGAGCTGTTTACCCAGTGGCATTCTGCCAAATTAAGATATCTAATAATATTGGATGAATGATACTGCAACACTCATGAAGGTGTTATGACGGGTTTTATAAAGATGTTAGGAATGCCCCATTTGAAGTCAAATGTTACCCAGAGATTTAGTGATCTCTTATCTCCTGTGCCTACTCATCCAGTGATTTAGTGATCTCTTATCTCCTGTGCCTACTCATCCAGTGATTTAGTGATCTCTTATCTCCTGTGCCTACTCATCCAGTGATTTAGTGATCTCATATCTCCTGTGCCTACTCATCCAGTGATTTAGTGATCTCATATCTCCTGTGCCGACTCAACCAGAGATTTAGTGATCTCTTATCTCCTGTGCCGACTCATCCAGTGAGGCTACCTCTGTCAGACATGGTCTGTGTTGGGAGCCAGGGGGGGTGGTGGTGGTGTGTGTATTTAGGGTGGGAGGTGTTTAAAAAGCAGACACAGTGGCACAACTTAGCCATGTCATATAGAAGTGAGGGACTGCACACTATAGGCGTGTATCTACTCACGAAAACAAAAGCCTCTTAGGCTTGAAGAAATATTGGAGCTACATTTAAACCACTCTCAAGAAAGATTTAATTTCATCTGGACTTTTCACTCTGTAAGTATGACCATATAGTGTATACATGTATATTGTATGAAGAAAATAGACTGACAACACATTTTGATCATCACAATAATAGTTTTGTACTTTTTGTACAAAAGTTAGAAGTTTAGTTAGTTAGCTACTTATAGCTTAGTTACTTAGTTATTTAAGTATTTTAAGTATTATAGTTGCTTTAGTACTCAAAAGATGCAACTCACAGTATATAATTACATATTTCTAATGGACTTGCATTGATATTCAGTGACGAGCACATTTTCAGTTTGAATTGAACCAGTTGAGCTGACAGCCGTTTTGCACTGTTTCGCTATGATTTTACTCATCAATCTAGCAAGAGGGCAATATTTTATTAATGTAGTAGTGTTCCCTCCCCTTTAGAAAGCATTGACCTTTGGCTTTCACCTGGAATTGTTTATTTATGTCTGAGAAAAAAAAACACTTGTCAACCCATATGATTTACTACACAATAAAAGTATAATAAAACATATACAAATATGATGGTATGAATGAATAAGCCTTTTCATACTTTATAATACACTGTACATATATAGTTATAATCCGTTTTAGGAACATCTACCCAAATATTTCACCTTCTTTATTACTTTACCAAACATATCATGATATTAGTGATAGTCAAAATTATTTGTGAATGTTTAAATCAACATTTGGGCCATTTAAACAGTGTGCGTCTCTCCTATAGACAAGGGGAGAAGGACTATGTAAAGGGCTCGATTTTGTAGTTCTTAGCATATGCAATGTATCTGCCTCTGATGTAAAACAAATGTTTGACTTTCACACAAAATTACTTTACTTCTTTTAGGTTTAAAGAAGTGGATAGATCACATTTTTTATCGTAGAGCTATGGAAGTTATGTATTTAGATCCGCCTGCTTGAGATAAATTCAGCGATTGTTTTGCCATGCCTGTGCTGTGAAGCAGTGGAGTTGGATAAATGTTTTTCTAAGGACCGCCCCTTTGACATAAAGTTGCTGTGAAGTGATATAAATGGATGTAATGATGCAGCCGGCCACCATAGGGAGGCAAATACATGTTTATTCGACAGAGGATGTTGACATGGTCCTAGAAAGGTCTGAATGGCTGTCTTCTGACTAATAAAACGGTGGGAAATCAATCAAATAAGTTGTGTAAACATATACATATTTTTAAGTAATTTTAGTGCCCGATTTCGGGGACTGTCAGCTTAAGAGGTTTTAACCAGCTGAAATTGTAACCAACAGTAGATGTGACAAACATGGACAGTGCATTGGCCAGGGACCACTCCTAGTCATCACGATCATACAGCAGATGATCCTAAATGATCCAATATATAAAAATAAAAAAATTATGTCTCCGTACAGTCCTTTGAAGTTGACTGGCGGAGATCAGTTGACAGTTTTGTAATACACACTCACTTATCACTCTCAAAGTCACACTCCTCGCACAGTTCTTGCACAGTTCTTAATCAGTGTTGGCTTGTTTCATCCTACAGACTAGTATCTGGCTGACCTAGATCAGCTATGGAGGCTACTCATTGTCTAATGCCAATTCAACTGTTTGGTTTGGTCACAGATGGGCTAATACTGAATGTATGGGTTGATAAAGCTATTAGCCATACAGTATGGTATGTTAACCTAATTCATCAAGAGTCAGTCCGAGCTGACTTGGTTAACATGCGATGATGACTCAAATATAAGAGGTTTTTAGACTCAGTTCTTTGCAAAAATGTGTTAAAAAATATTCTTACTATTATATCACTGACACTCACTAACCTCCTGGGTGATACCACACATACTGTAGTAGAGCACTGGTGAGGTTCCAGATAGAACAGCTCTAGGATGAGCTTACCTCCTTCATTGTCTGGCTCCATCTGTTTATGTTTTAGCCAACTCCTCTGACTATTCATGTATGACATGACAATGATAATCTAAGGAGTTGACTGAAGCAGATCTGGGACCGGACACCTCATTTGATCCTAACCTTAACCATTAGGGCCAAACTGACCTTAGGTCAGTGTCTTAACGGACACTTCATCCTCCCCAACTGGGGCTTGTGGGACTCCTCTCTCAGACAGGATGTGTCGCATCATCAACTTCCTGCTGGCTCTGCTGAGCCGTTTCCTGTTTGCTGTGCATGGGGTGGTGACCGTGTGGCGTGTGGTCGCCGTCAAAGGGGAGCCCCTCTATTGGCTGCTGCTGATGGGCGTGGCTCTGCTGGGGGTGGAGATGGCAGTCACCATCAAGTGTACCCGCAATGCAGAGTGGAAATGGTAACGTCTATATAACATCTATAGCCTTACAGTGCCTTCTACAGCAATGACACAAAGCTAATAATGATAATCATTACCTATCATACACAATTTAGTCTTATAATGACTGCATTAAAGTGCATTATTCCTGTTGGCAAAGAAAAGTATTAGCCAAACTGTTTCTGGTACCAATGTTATGTAAGAATGAACACATATGAATTTGCCAGTGCTTCCTCCTTTTGCCCTGTATAAAGCCACAAGGCAGTAACTTGTCCCTCTAACATCAGCCACTCATACTACACTTACTTCCAATTCATATACACACTCACATCATCAACTCATTTAGAAGCCCTCTGCTCCATTATAGTGCATGATCTCGATAAAGCGTCCTCCTCAATCTATTCTCCATCATTTTCACAGTGCACACATGCACACCCACATGCACACGCACACCCACACACCCACACCCACACACCCACACCCACACACCCACACACAAAATACACAATGTAAGACTTACAGTGGCACATCCATTTTTGCACAATCTTTATTATCTATTCCTGTCTCGGAGTCGTAGCCCAAGTGGAAAACCTAATGAAAAACAATCAAACAGCCCCAGGGTTACACAGCAATTGTAATAATGATTAACCACACAAATGAACTCATTAATTTCATGCAAGGAAAAAAAAATCCTCTCCTGTTCATGTTGCGATAAATGGAAATGTTAGATAGAAAGACATTAGCAAATAAACCCGTTGGCCTGGCTGTCTTCACAGTCTACACAGCTCTGCCTGTTTTTTACAGGGGTGGAATTGGGATTGAAGGGTTGTAGTTGTCTCCACATTAACCTTTTTCTATTGGGATATTGACCTCACCACTGTACTGGTGGAACTCTTTTACGAGGTGGTGAGCTGCAGTTATAGTGAGCCACTTATTGTATGCATCCAAAATATCTTTCCCCTCTCTCTCTCTCTCTCTCTCTCTCCATGTATAGCTCTCCATCTCTATGTATACAGTATATCTCCCTAAAAATATGATATGTCCTTCAACAACACTCTGACTATCTCGCTTGCTGGATTTAACTGTCATTTTCCATGAAAAGCCAGTCTATTTATGCGACTCTTACTCCTTTTCAAACCGTCGTCTCCTGCATGGCTCAGGGCCCTGAACTGAATGAACATAAACACTGGATGACCTCTGCTCCTCACCCTTCAAAGGGATGACAGGAAATTATGCCATTGCCGATTCTAACGCAACAGGGGAATGATTCCTCCATCGATCCTAATGATACTGCAGAAGCCAGCCTTCATATTTCCTCCATGTGCGGAGGGGCATGCTGAGACGTTAACTTACTCCAGGCCCCTCTCTCCCTCTCACTTTGAAGTTCTTTCCTCATGGAGAAGGCTTTGCACTGTCAAGTGGGATTTGCATACATGATGAGAATAATTGGCCGTCTGAAATGGGACACTTCTGTAAGGCTTACTTCTTATACTGACTGGCCAAAAAAAACGTGTGTGTGTTGCTAAAAATAGCTTCCCCCTTCCCTCCTCGTCGCTTTGCTTTTAGGTTCTCCCCCATGGTTTTCCTCTACCTCAGTACCGTCATCCCCTCCATTTGGTTCCTGGAGCTCAGCCTGCTGCAGTACAAGCTCCCTGTCAACATCTCCTCTGGCCCCGAGCTAGAAGAGCTGCTGGCTCACATCCCCATCTCAGCGGTAGGTATCACACTACAACCCCCTCCCCACAGCAACAATGAACTAATACCTGATCACAGATAAGATGTGAATCTCTAGGGATTAATACATTATAAGGGAGGATGAGGGAAATGTAATTGACACATTGATTGAGATGTGATTGATTGATTGAGAAGTCTGAATTAGACTCACTTGAAGATACTCTCAGATATTTCTGTGATGATAATTTTGGGGCTATTTCTATTTTATGGGATTTTTTTGGTGGAATTTTTTGCTTCATGGCTACTTTTGAAGTTTGGGGACGGAATTTATTTGAATCTTGGAGCACAAGATAATGACAATTAAGTCAGGATAAATTCCCTCTTCAAGGCTCTAATGTGTACATTTTTATCTTCTGGTTAAGGAGCATTTTTAAAGATAC
This sequence comes from Oncorhynchus tshawytscha, assembly GCF_018296145.1. Lineage (NCBI taxonomy): Eukaryota > Metazoa > Chordata > Actinopteri > Salmoniformes > Salmonidae > Oncorhynchus > Oncorhynchus tshawytscha. The sequence continues at coordinate 19,976,726 of NC_056450.1, read as the reverse complement.
ATAGTAACTTTCTTAGAAGACAAAGTATCATCTCATTTCATTGTGTGTTGTGTTGACTGATGCAGGACATCTTGCAGCTGGACCCAGAGAACTGGGCGGCAGGGCTGGAGCAGACCATGCTCATCGTACTGGTGCTGGGCCGCTGGCTTATGCCCAAAGGAGACATGTCCCGCGACCAGCTCTCCCAGCTCCTCATGGTCTACGTGGGCCTGGGCGCTGACATCCTGGACATCTTTGACACCTTCAAGGAGCCTGAGGTCAAGACCAACCGGGCCGTTATCATTATGGGCCTTGCCCTCTTTTCCTGGGCCCTCATGCAGTTCCCCTTGGTTCTGACCCAGACCAGTCCCCCCAAGGCCCATCTCCAGACCTGTTTGTCCCAGCCCGGCTTCCCCCAGCGGGGCCTCTCTCAGGAGGGAAGCGTGGCTGTAGTGGAGGGACTGCCTGGAGCTCCCCCCTCCTGCTATACACCGTGCTGCTCCAGTGAAGTGTGGAGTCTGCTGTTGACTGTGGGGCTCCAGGACGGGCCATTCCTCATCTACCGCCTCTACCTCATGATCAGGGAGAACGTTCTCAACCAGCTAATGATCTTCTTCACCTGTAAAAACATCCTTGTCGTCCTGCTGGAGTTCTACAGGATCTTTGTGGTGCAGTGTGAGCAGCAGGGGGAGGGCTGCCTAGGGGGGCTGGAGAGGTGTGCAATGCCCTGGTGCCAACAAGCCCAGGAGGAGGAGGTGGAGGGAAGACGACAGGATAGTGGAGAACAGAACTGCCAGAGAGAGGAGGGGAGGGAGGTGGTGGAGGGGGATGAGGAGAGGGAGGGGGAGGGGAAGCGGGAGGGTAGCGGGGAAGGGGAGGAGGATGAGGGAAGAAAGGAAAGTGGAGAACAGAGCTGTAAGACAGAGGTGGAGGTGGAGGGGGGAGACAAAGAATCAGATCAGAGGGGTTGCCAGGTGTAGAGCCTACGATGCCATGATACATGACTCGACCCTTAGGCAGAATCTCCTTCACACACCAAGAGCCTGCCAACTCGATAACCTCCAGTTAAAAAGTATATTATGAAGAGACTCTGGTCTCTGGAGGCCAAGGAGTAGGGTAGTAGACACTGAGCAAGTGGAGTCCCTGAAAATGTTATCATATATATTATGTAATTCCCATGATAAATCTATGATAAGAGAGGGAGAGAGATGTACTTTCCATGAACACTATCACGCGACATACAACCAAGATGACTACAACCCAAGTCACATCTGTGAATCTCTCTGTGACTCTCTTTATATAGTACAAAATGCGATGTGTATTATAGGTAACTAACTAATGCAGCGTTTCCCAAACTCGGTCCTGGGGTCCCCGCTGGCTGCATATTTTGTTTTCTGCCCTAGCACTACACAGCTGATTCAAATAATCAACGCTTGATTATGAGTTGATTATTTGAATCAGCTGTGTAGTGTTCGGGCAGAAAACAAAATGTGCACCCAGGGGGACCCCAGGACCGAGTTTGGGAAACCCTAAAGTAACGTGCATTACTTAGCTAACACCAGATCAGTCCGTAGCAATATATTATTGTGCCTTTTGATTTGATGTATTCTTAGGAAACATCTGATTTTGTATGTCTTATTTGGAAATGTTATCATTTTGTAATATTATACATTGAGACATAGCTTAGTGTGATCTTTTGGTTTGGATCGTAATGAGGATGATGATGATGATTGTGGTGACGGTAATGATTTGAGAGATCTGTGTCTGTTTTGAAAATCGACATTGTTTCAGAAAATTCTTTTAAGCTTTCTGTATTGAAAAGTACATTAAAAAAAAGCTCTTGGTTGGTTGTCCTTTCATTTTCTACCATGTGATGGCAGTGTTACCAAGTCAAACAAACCACAGCTCAGCTGTTTATCAAATTAAAAGATACACACCAATGAGACAGAGCATTCCAAGCACAACGTTCCCTTCAAAGTAACAAGATTCACAATATTAACAATATTAACAATATTCACAGTGGTGGTGTACTTGACCATTTCCATTATTTGATATGCTCTCATTAAGCAATTCAAATGTTAATGCCATTAATAGTTTGCTTGACCCCCCTGATATATTGGATTTGGTGATGTGCCTATTATATTGTTACTTTTACAGTAGGATCAACTTGGGGCCATTGTCAGACATTACAGCTTTTGGATTCATCTGTGGATATGTGTAGTTTATAACACAGTTTCGGGAAGAGAGCTTTAAGTTTCAGAGGACACATTTAATCCACAGCATGAACTCCATATATGGAGACTGTCTTCCGTATTGGAATGCAGCCTTAGAGCAGGAACTCTATATATGGTCCCAGACACCTATATTGGAATGTGACTTATTAGCAAGGAACTCCATATGGACATAGAGCTGTGACCATGCCAATCTGTTCACCCGCATCCAATCTTCATTAGCCACAAACCTTCTTCACTCACCTGAATACCCTTGCTTAATCAATCACCCTCATAGTATTTAAACGGCATCCATCTTCACTCCTTTGTACAGCGTCGGGATAGGAAAGAGGAAGGAAGATGGTGGACGAACAAGAAGAGGAATATTGGGACAGGTACACAGAAACATGGATTTCTGAGGAGGAATGGAAGTGTAAGAAGAGGTCTAAGTGAATGATGAAACCAGAGGGTGGAGTTGAATTTGAGGAAGATGGCGGAAAAAAAAATTGAGATAGTGTCAAAGAAGATTGATGTCAAGTGCAAACAGAGTGAGCCGTGCACCAGACGGAGTTCTGGAGGTGAAATGGAATTGAACGGGGGCAAGTTAAGTGAGGTGGAAGGTGTGGTGAAGAGTTCGGAGCCCGAGCCTGACATCGATGGACATGATAAAGAAGAGGCTGGTCCAGTAGGAGTGACATTTTTGGGGAAAGTGGAACCTTTCCTTTTGGCGAATCCATTTGTGGTTTCAGGGTGGGTGAGAAAGCAGTTGGGTGCTGTTGAATCAGTGAAAGTAACCTGTAGTGGACTTTGATATATGATATTTGTTTGTTTCTTCTGCCCAGAGGGAGTGGGCGCTCCGTGTCATGCAACTTGGGTCAAGATCTGTTTCTTGCTTTGCTCTTAGGAATAGGGCACGATTGTAAGGAGTCATTTCTGGGGTAGAGTTAAGTGTGGAGGTGGAGCAATTGAAGTTGAAGATTCCTGGTGTTTGAGACGCCCGCTGTTTGGTTCGACGTAGACCCAGTGGTGAGTGTGGTGAAACAGAGGAGTCACTGTCAGTCCTTTTGAGTTTTTACCTGACAAAATCTTGGTAGGATATGTCAGTTAACCTGTTGGAGTTTTTGTACCGAATCCACTGTGCTGTTTCAGGTGCAACGTTTATGGTCATGTTGCAGCAGTATGGAGGAGGGAGATTGAAATATGTGGGAAGTGTGCAGGAGGGCATGGGACAGAGGATTGTGTAGTTTCAGTAGATAAATTGATGCGTTAACTGTAGGGGTGGCAATGTTGCTCTGAAGACAGTTTGAGGTGGCCAGAGTCAGGGTACTGCAGAGGGTGTTGTACAGTATGTTGAGGCAGTGAAGAAAGTAGAGGAGGATGTGTCAAAGGTGAGTGATCTGGAGAGGATCCCTGTGAGTAGTAGATCTGAACCAGCACAGAGTGATTGGCCAACGAGTGATATATCCTTCAGCAAGGTTTGATTCTTAGTGTTCATACTTAGCAATCACATAAAATAGATGTTGTGGTGGCAGCTGCAGAGAAGTATTTGGGTATATGAGTTTTGACATCAGAAGAGTTACAGGGCGTGTTGAGTCGTGGTGTCCCTTCCTAATAGGTCGTTGGGATGGTACAGGAGCAGAGGGTCAAAGTAGTGGAATTGGGGTAGTGTGTTTTTAATGTGTAGGGTTAGTTGGAAGTTTTTTTTAATGAATGTTATTAGATTTTTTTTTTTTTTGTATCATAAATGTAACGTGATTGACGACACGCTACCGCGCAGTAGGTGGCGGCATGCACAAACAAAATGTGCTTAACAGGCCGTACTGCAAGTTTGTTCACAACTGTGGGCTCACCCTGCCGGGAAGCCAGCCACCATCTCCGATGCCGAACTTGTGAAAGTGATATTATTATAATAATTATTTTGATTTACACGTATAAAGCTAAATGCTGAATTGTTGTGTACATAGACTGACATAATCCAACAACAGTACTCAAAGGAAAACAACAAAATATTTGGGATGTGGCTATTCCTGGGGCTTGGGTGAGGATCTTGCAGGTGGCAGCCCACTTCGCTCTGCTGGGCTCAATTCACACAGTCTCAACTGTCAACGGTCTCTCTGCTCTCAAGGAATGATGAATCGTTCTCATAAAAGGAAACAAAATGAAACCCAGCAAAAACGATGTAAAACAACTTGTATGGCAATCCTTGAAACTCCTAAATGTCTTTCTCATTCTATGAGAACCAAGCCTTTGCATTGACACCAAATCTAACTCCTTATCAACCTAGCCTCAGGGCAATTTGTACGATTTAGGATGTACATTTCTTTCCCTCCGTTTAGGATAATATGTAATGTTACGTTACAAATGGAATTGCATTTGTACAATATCATATGAATTGGAGGACGTAGAGTAGCAGAACACCATAGCAGTGGCGGTCAGTGCCATTTAAGATGAGGGAGGACGTTTATGTTTTAATGAGCATGGCCTTATTTCTATTACAGCATATTGGATGACTGTCATTCATTTTTTACATTCACACAGTTCACACTAACAGCGATAGGTTTAGGCTACTTACTACATGATACTCAAATTTTCCCTATACCCATCATGAGTTTGCTACAACCTAACCTATGAATGAAAGTTTACAACGTAGGTGCACACAGGTGGAGAGGAACATTTTGAGGTGACAGACAGTGACACATGTACAGACATTGACACATTCAACACTGTCTTGCACACTCTTGCCAACATTTGCAAAGGAGAGTTTCTATGGGACAAATTCAGGTATGTTTATCCCCATTTCGTTCCATTTGCTTCTGTTTAAGAAACATTTTTAACAGAATCGACAGAATGACTACACCAATGATCACGCGTAAACACAGTTCACTTTCATAGCAGCCACATTGTATTCCTTCTCGCATCTATGCGCTCTCCTCCTCTCACCTTTTCCATTCGCTTGTGGACTTCAATGCACAACACATCAGCTGTATGTGAACAGGCAAAAACAACTTTCCAAGCCAAACCATATAAGTGCTACACACAGCCAACATCGTTGTTACTATATTAGCTAAAGTAACTCCATAGTCAACATAACTAATAGAACTAACGCGTATGCATTAGTAAACCCACTACAATCATGCAGTAACGTTACAGTGTACAGTCAGTAAGCAGTTTAACACTAACACTGGCGGCCCCTGGTGGCAATACATTTGTAAAACCAAAAGCTTACCTTGACTTGGAAGAGTTCCAGTGTTATGTTGGATAGTCATAGCCAGCTAGCTAACATAGCCTCCCTCTGTTATTTGCAGGGTGTTTGAGCAGGCTAAACTAGCTAGCTGCATTTGCTAGATAAGTAAGTGAAACTGAAAGTGAAACAAAAATGACTCTCCATCTCTCTCTTGCTTGTCCTTCATTTAGGAAGAAATACATTTGTTCAAAACTGTTCAACTATTGTCTTTCTCTCTCTTTGAGTCAACTACATTTTATGAATTACAGTGCTAGCTAGCTGTAACTTATGCTTTCAGTACTAGATTCATTCTCTGATCCTTTGATTGGGTGGACAACAAGTCAGATCATGCGACAAGAGCTCTGATAGGTTGGAGGATGTCCTCTGGAAGTTGTCATAATTACTGTGTAAGTCTATGGAAGGGGGTGAGATTGTATTGTATTGAAGTCAATGTACAGTGCCTTCTGAAAGTATTCAGACCCCTTGACTTTTTCCACATTTTGTTATGTTACAGCCTTATTCTACAAAGTGAAAACAGGTTTTTAGAAATTTTTGCAAATAAAAAACAGATATACCTTATTTACACAAGGTTTGACTATTTGGAAATTTGGTTACCATGATGACATAATCTTGTGGTTGAAATTTTACCCTCACAACAACAGATTACTTTTTTCCCACGTAGATTCCACGTCACAATACGTTGATAAATTCTGTTGAAACAACATTAATTTAACCAGTTTGTGCCCTGCGAGCTGTCTCTTTCTGTCCATCTCTCGGTCTCTCTCTCATTACCCCTCTCCCTGTCTGCCTCTCTCTCTATCTTGTTATCTTTCCACCGATTCAGGCAGCTTACTGGAACCAAAACACTGCCTTCTAGTGCAGGCAGAGGATGTTGCTCTCCTCCGCTGTACTTGACGGCCAACAGACACAGAGGGCTGTAATAGGAGTGAATTTAACTCAAATCCCTTGTCGAGAACACCTGCTGCTCATCTCCTGCCACTGTTTTACAGCACTTTAAGATTTAAACACGAGAAAGGGCTTTAAGGGGCTACATATATTTGGTCACCAATTTAAACCGTGTCAGTATAAGCGACCTGACCACATTTAACAGACATAGGCTTTGGGAAGTATTAAATTGAGATTTTTTTTGTCACTGGCCTACACACAATACCGTCAAAGTGGAATTATGTTTTTTTAAAACATTTTTACAAATTAATAAAAAAAGAAAAGCTGAAATGTCTTGAGTCAATAAGAATTCAACCCCTTTGTTATGGCATACCTAAAGTGAAAACATGTTCTTAGAAATGTTTGCAGATATATTGTAAATTAAATAAGTATTTACACCCCTGAGTCAATACATGTTAGAATCACATTTGGCAGCAATTACAGATGGGTGTCTCTAAGAGCTTTGCACACCTGGATTGTACAATATTTGCCCATTGTTCAAGCTCTGTCAAGTTGGTTGCTGATCATTGCTAGACAGCCATTTTCAAGTCTTGCTATAGATTTTCAAGCCGATTTAAGTCAAATCTGTAACTAGGCCACTCAGGAGCATTCCATGCCATCTTGGTAAGCAACTCTACCAGTGGAGGCTCCTGAGAGGAGGAAGGAGAGGACCATCCTTCTCAGTGAATTTCATTTTTTTTTTTTGTAAAACATTGAAAAAGTTATCCTTTTTAGATAAAACTATCCTAAATATATTTACATGCCACCAAATAATTGGTGTAGCTGGAGAACAGCTTGGTACAGTGCCTTCGGAAAGTATTCAGACCCCTTGACTTTTTCAACATTTTGTGAGGTTACGTCCTTATTCTATAATTGATTAAATTGTTTTTCCCCCTCACCAATCTACACACATTGCCCAATAATGACAAAGCAAAAACTGTTTTTTAGACGTTCTTACTAATTCATAAAAAATTCTAAACTGAAATATCACATTTACATAAGTATTCAGTACTTTGTTTAAGCACCATTGACAGCGATTACAGCCGCGAGTCTTCTTGGGTATGACGCTACAAGCTTGGCACACCTGTATTTGGGGAGTTTCTCCCATTCTTCTCTGCAGATCCTCTCAAACACTGTCAGGTTGGATGGGGAGCGTCGCTGCACAGATATTTTCAGGTCTCTCCAGAGATGTTCGAAAAGGTTCAAGTCTCTGACTGAGCCACTCAAGGACATTCAGAGACTTTCTTCCACACGTGAAGCTTGGCATTCAGGCCAAAGAGTCTTTGCTGTGTACTTAGGGTCGTTGTCCTGTTGGAAGGTGAACCTTCACTCCAGTCTGATGTCCTGAGAACTCTGAGGCAGGTTTTCATCAAGGATCTGTCTGTACTTTGCTCTGTTCATCTTTCCCTCGATCCTGACTAGTCTCCCAGTCCCTGCTGCTGAAAAACATTCCCACAGCATGATGCTGCCACCACCATGCTTCACCGTAGGGATGGTGCCAGGTTTCCTCCAGACGTGACGCTTAGCATTCTGGCCAAATAGTTAAATCTTGGTTTCATCAGACCAGATAATCTTGTTTCTCATGATCTGAGAGTCTTTAGGTGCCTTTTGGCAAACTCCAAGAGTGCTGTCGTCTGCCTTTTATTGAGGAGTGGCTTCCGTCTGGGCACTCTACCATAAAGGTCTGATTGGTGGAGTCTTGCAGAGATGGTTGTCCTTCTGGAAGGTACTCTCCACAGAGGAACTCTAGAGCTCTGTCAGAGTGACCACCGGATTCTTGGTCACCTCCCCGTCCATGGCCCTTCTCCCGATTGCTCAGTTTGGCCGGGGGGCATCTCTAGGAAGAGTCTTGGTGGTTCCAAACTTCTTCCATTTAAGAATGAAGGAGACCACTGTTTTCTTGGGGACCTTCAATACTGCAGACATTTTTTGGTATCCTTTCCTAGATCTGTGCCTCAACACAATCCTGTCTCGGAGCTCCATGGACATTTCCTTTGACCTCATGGCTTGGTTTTTGCTCTGACATGTACTGTCAACAGTGGGACCTTATATAGACAGGTGTGTGCCTTTCCAAATCATGTCCAATCAATTGAATTTACCACAGGTGGATTCCAATCAAGTTGTAGAAACATCTCAAGGATGATCAATGGAAACAGGATGCACCTGAGCTCAATTTCGAGTCTCATAGCAAAGGGTCTGAATACTTATGTAAAACATGTTGGTCAGATCTTCAATGTTATAGCCACTATCAGAGAAAAACAACAACAAACATTTCTGATGTTGTATTGCCACATTCACCAGCTATGACATTTGTCACTGACTATGAGCAATGTGCTATCGTGAGAATGATTGTTGAGACATCTCCACTTAAAAATGAAATACATTCACTGTACCTATTGAAGTCATTCCAAAGGTTAGGTTTAACAGAGCAAATTAAATATGACCATACTTTACCACTCATATATCATCAATGATGCTACTTTATTTAGGCCTATATAGCATTTGCAAAGTCATCAAGAGCTATAAACACTTATCTCCCTCACTAGATTTAAGCACCAGCTGTCAGAGCAGCTCACAGATTACTGCACCTGTACATAGCCCACCTATAATTTAGCCCAAACAACTACCTCTTTCCCTACTGTATTTATTTTATTTATTTTGCTCCTTTGCACCCCATTATTTTTATTTCTACTTTGCACATTCTTCCACTGCAAATCTACCATTCCAGTGTTTTACTTGCTATATTGTATTTACTTTGCCACCATGGCCTTTTTTTGCCTTTACCTCCCTTATCTCACCTCATTTGCTCATTTCGTATATATACTTGTTTCTACTGTATTATTGACTGTATGTTTGTTTTACTCCATGTGTAACTCTGTGTTGTTGTATGTGTCGAACTGCTTTGCTTTATCTTGGCCAGGTCTCAATTGTAAATGAGAACTTGTTCTCAACTTGCCTACCTGGTTAAATAAAGGTGAAATAAAACAAAAAATAAAAATATTGTTTCAATATAACCCAAAATTCAACTAAACCTAGATAATACAATAGGCCAAGGGGGTTGAATTCAAATGTAAGGATATTTATTAACATTGAATTGTGTTTGGTAGTCAACGCAACCAAACACAATTCCAGTTTGTCTACAAATGAATAATTGTTATCTAGGATTCACGTCTTCACCTCAACCAAAAATCTATGTTAAAGTGCATTTCAAGTTTTATTTTATGATCTATTTAACTTAGATTTTTGGCTGAGATGGAGATGTGAATCCAACATATACATGTCCATAGTCCATCTGTAAATAGCCCACCCAATTTACCTACCTCATCCCCATACTGTTTTTATTTATTTACTTTTCTGCTTTTTTGCACACCAGTATCTCTACTTGCACATGATCAACTGATCATTTATCACTCCAGTGTTAATCTGCTAAATTGTAATTATTCGCCTACCTCCTCATGCCTTTTGCACACAATGTATATAGACTCTTTTTTTCCTACTGTGTTATTGACTTGTTTATTGTTTACTCCATGTGTAACTCTGTGTTGTCTGTTCACACTGCTATGCTTTATCTTTGCCAGGTTGCAGTTGTAAATGAGAACTTGTTCTCAAATAGCCTACCTGGTTAAATAAAGGTGAAATAAAAAATAAAAAATAAAATATGAATTATTCATTTGTAGACAAAATGGAATTAAAGCCAGACTAAGTCAGTGGAACTATCCTAGCAGATGGAACTATCCAAGCAGAAGATACATCTCATTCAAATGTTGATATTTGGATGCGTTGTCAACCAAACACAACTCAATATTAATTCATAGTAAATAGCCTAAAGTTAACTAATGTAACATTCAACCTTAAAATTAGTATCACATCCATGGCCACATTTTGAGGTTACTTGTCACACCCTGACCATAGTTTGCTTTGTATGTTTCTATGTTTTGGTTGGTCAGGGTGTGATCTGAGTGGGCATTCTATGTTGGATGTCTTGTTTGTCTATTTCTATGTCTGGCCTGATATGGTTCTCAGAGGCAGGTGTTAGTCATTGTCTCTGATTGGGAACCATATTTAGGTAGCCTGGGTTTCACTGTGTGTTTTGTGGGTGATTGTTCCTGTCTTTGTGTTCCTGTCACCAGATAGGCTGTTTAGGTTTTTCTCACATTTATTGTTTTTTGTTAGTTTATTCAAGTATAGTTTTCTTCATTAAAAAACATGAATAACAATCACGCTGCATTTTGGTCCGCCTCTACTTCACCTAAAGAAAGCCGTTACATTACTGAAACTATACATTTCTTCTTATGTAATCATAAAAAGCGTGCATGTTCAAGATAGCATACATAGGTCATCGCAGGTCTGTGGAGATCTTCACAATTGCTCTAATAATCTGTGCAGAATTTCAAACGGAATTGCTCATTTGCACCTTGCACTTTTAATGTATTCTCAACTTCCATCCAGGTCGTTTGGTTCTGCTATTAGATGAAGCACAGTGATGAAAAAAATATCTGACAACATTTCTGACATTGTGTTCCATTAGAATTTGCTTATGCTTTTAGATGGTTGAAAGAATAGTGATAACATATTGGAAATTCAACAAACCTTTGTCTGTCTTTTTGTGTAAATATAGGTTGTTATCTCATTGATCGATGCTTGATAAACCCAATTATCCACATTGAAATGATGTGGTGTGCCCAGTGGGAGGAGGGAGAGATGGAGTGGAAACCAGATAGCCTCTAGAGGAACAGTTAGAGAGCTGTATTCTCTGTGTTTCTACTTTATGTCACATTGGTTTCAATTATCCATGGAGGACCAACTTTCACTTGAGAGATACAGATACTGTATCTTAATTTGAGCCAATTTCACACAGCAGGAAAATAATCCTGCAGCAACAGGAAATGTAAATATCTATGATGGATTATAACTAATGGACATTTGTTATAGGGGTTGATACATTTTTCATTAGTGCAAATCAAGTCTGACATTTTTAAGTGTAAATTACAAACTTAAGATGCCTTTTTAAACCTTGAATACACTACAAGGTTGCATTTCTTGCCGTGCAGGGAAATTCCTGCAACAACTGGATGATCAAATTAAGGTACGTCTGTACAAATAAAGAACAAAACGTACAGAGAAGTCAGCTCTGCTCCAAATGCAGCTCTCACTTAAATGTCAGATACAGATTGGCCAATATGTCAACCCACTCTCCTGACTGTCAAAGGAATCAGGTGACAAGCTAATGTGCGATGAACTTCTTTAAGTCTAACTGGCTTCTTCTTATGCACCTATATGTATTTGTATGAGAGGGAGCGTGATCAAGGCAGACAATGGCATGATGAAAGACCTGCTTGCCTGAGAAGAGTCCATTTCCTCCACAGATTAGCTGCATGCTTTAACAAGATTGTGTGGGCACATGGGAGGATGGGACTGCCAGCTGATCGCTGTTCGTTAAACCATGGGCTGCCCTAGATAGATAGAGAGAGAGAGAGGAAAAAAGAGACAACTGCAAGCCAGTGTGCATGGGAAAATGAAATCAGCCCTCTACCTCTCAAACCAAGGGCTTTTTCTTCACATGAACAACCACAGACAGACAGAGACAGACGGAGATTCGCACGCACGCACACATGCACACACGCAGGCACACGAGCACTAGCACACACACACACACACACACACACACACACACACACACACACACACACACACACACACACACACACACACACACACACACACACACACACACACACACACACACACACACACACACACACACACACACACACACACACACTCCCTCAAACAAAACAGGTGCTAAAACATCACTTGCCGAGATTTCCTCTCTCGTCTCAAAGAATCATGAAGGGGCAAACATGCAACCGTGTGCATATTAATCAGTTGGAAACCCTATAGCTAAACATTCCATCTCCAGGAAAGAGAGGAGAGAACGATGGCAAACTTCAAATGAACTTGAGAACTTCTGCCTACTGGCATACTTTTACTACAGCATCATCCACTCGAGTTGGCAGGATAATTAGCTACATTTTATTGGTAGTCGATTGAGGATGTCAGCTTGTCCTCCAGCATACTGGTTACCTACCTCGGCAAGGAAAATTATGTTGAAGAGAACAAGAGAGGACTGTGAAGGTTCCGGGGTGAAGTTTCCTGAAGGTACAGATCTAGGATCAGCTTCCCCTCCTCTAATCCTAACCTTAACCCTTATTGGGGAAAATACAAAATTGGCCCAAAATCAGCGTCTAGTGGCAACTTCACCCAACACCCAGTGCAGGGCCGTACATAGACATTGAGGTTGGAACTGGGAAGGTCAAATTTAACCCCTCAACCATTTTACAATTTTAACATGCAAAACAAATACAGTATAAAGCTCAATCATTTGCGATGAACCTATGACATTTTCTGCTTTGACGGTTGCTCTCGTGAGACCTTGTCTTGCGCCCACTTCTGGACTTTTGCCCGACCCACCTGAACTGTGCCCTGTGCTTCCTTGTTGTTGAATGGTCATTTAAATCAATATGCATATTTATTTGTGAAAAATATAACTTAGAATTGTCTTATAATTGTGAAATAAGAGGTAGAAAGCACAGCTTTTTAATAGAAAAATAAATTGGGTTGGCGGCACTCTAGGGCACCGCTGACACCTCCCTGTGTACACGTGCCCAAGGCTGAGTCATAGCGGTTGTGTGTTCTACATGCGTGGGCCCAAAGGATTATCAACGTTATTAAGATGAATAACATGGGTCAAAATCCAGACATTTGTTATGAAATATCTAATACTCCTTTATGCAGTCACTGAGCATTGGCTGTAGACAGGCTTAAGAATACATTAATAAATACATTAATCATATTGTAATGAGCAATAATGAGCAAATGTTGCAAAATACCGATGTGGAAAGCTCTTAGAGATTTACTCAGAAAGAATCACAGCTGTACTTTCTGCCAAAGGTGCTTCTACAAAGTATTCACAGGGGTGTGAATACTTTTATAAATGAGATATTTCTGTATTTCATTTTCAATACATTTGCAAAGAATTCTAAAAACATGTTTCACTTTGTCATTATGGGGTATTCTGTGTAGATGGGTGAAGAAAAATATATATTTAATCCATTTTGAATTCAGGCTGTAACACAAAATAAATTGAAAGAAGTCATGTGGTATGAATACTTTCTGAATGCACTGTAGACTAGCCTACAACACCACAATCAAATTAATAATTGCATTATTGTTTTCAAGTGAGTACAATTGAGTATAATTCTACTCTAGGCTGTAAAGTGCAGTGAAAATGTCATTTGAATAATGGTGCAAAAGCCTTGTGTGGTGTAAATTCTAACCAAGTGAGAGAGACTTTGTTATTTCTTCCAACAATCAATCTTTATTATTGATTAAGAACTGCAACAATGAAGCTGGTGATCGCTGAGAGCCCAATGAGCAGGTTTGGGTTACAGCTCTTTTTTGCAAAGTATATCCTCCTGAATGTTCATGACAAACAACAGATGTGTGGAATTATACAAAGGTACATTGTGCAATCAAGCAACAGACAGCAATATTTACATTGCGTCAGGTTTCTCCATGTCATTTGTTGCTTGTTTATGCAGGGCTATCTTCTCAGTTTCGCACTCCTTAACACACAGATACTAATGCAACAAGTCCAGTGTTAATCTGCATGTGAGAGAGAAACTGGAGGGAGGGTTCACCTGGTCATGGCAGAGAGGCCAGCATTTCAGACACAAATCATTCAATGGAATGCAGGCTGTAGGTTCTATCACCAACCCATCATATATCAATTGCTAGCACCAAACACCAGAGCCCCAACTCAGTCTCACAGACACAGATGAGAGAGTACTGAGAAACCTTATTCGATGCATGAACAGTTTTATAACATAACATATAACATGTTATTTGAATGTTTCATTCCATTTGGATCAATTGTAGGTCTACCGTTGACAGATTATAGAAGGGCACAGTAGCAGGCCAGTCTAGCTGTATTTTTACTTCTGATATTGATGTCTGTTGCCGATCATCATTCTCTTAAGTTGTCCTATGGCCACATAGGCCTATGCTCCCAGCAGGCCCAGTTATTCAGGAAAGTTTAACACGTGTTCTGCCTCCTTTCCGATCTGAGCAGCTATTCCTCGACCAAGAATGCATCACTTCAATATAGCCTAAATATTTATAATTTAACTTTTAAAATGAATAAACTTTTGTGTGGAATAAACATGGACGCTGATTGTCAACAGAGCCTCATGACAGAAATATGATGTCATGTTTTCAAACTACCGGTAGTTTCTTTGAGAAGATATATAAAGCGATGTGTGCATTTTAATAACAGCATAAACACCTATTTCACCATTGAATGTCAAAAACCAAGAGACCACTGCTGCACATGCCGCCACTGTTTAGAACAGATTAGATTATACTATTTAGAACAAGCAGCCAGCTCACGAACAAACAAGTGCACAAGGGAGTACACAACAAGCACGCAAATGCAATAAGTGAAAACACATGATCTATCAGGAGATAGCTAGCTAGAATAATGTCACAAAGCCTGATGCGCTAGCCAGTTAATGTTCATTCTGAAATATCTTCATATTTCAGAGTTTGTTAGATATGAGTTTATAAATTGTTTCTGTCCTTCGACTCTTGTTGGATGTAGTTGACCGGTTTATCAGGTCCCAGGCTCCTATGACTGTTATGATTGTTTATTTACAAGTTATTTACAATTAGCTTTTTGTTTTAGTGCCATCTGTACCCGACAAAGCAGATCTAGTCATGTGTGGAAGTAAGCTGTCTGGCGTGAGCGACTCATTGGGAGGAGGAGACTAGAGCAGACCTAGAAGTTCTGTGATGCAGATGCACATTCGAGTGCCCCAGGACGGTCCATTTACTTTGTGCTGTTACAATTTATTATATGAAATCTTGCCGCCCCTTATGCCCTAATGGGCAAGACCCTGCTGGATTAGGCTAGTTCGAAAGTCTCCTGTAGGCTACCTGTGCATGTTCGTCCACTCCACTCTAATATAATTCCAGCATCCAAATGGCGCAATGGCCAAAAGTTTAATGACATTCAGAGATTGTCAAACCAAATCATAATCTAATCCAATCAAATTTTATTTGTCACATGCGCCGAATACAACAGGTGTAGACCTTACAGTGAAATTACTTACAAGCCCTTTACCAACAACGCAGTTTTAAGAATTTCTTTTAAAGAAAGTATTTACTCAAAGCTGAAGTAAAAAATAAAATAAAAAATAAAAAGGTTTTCGAGATTGTCATAGTTCACTTGATCATGGTGTTGAAAATGCAAACCATGATGATAAGTGCTCAAAGTCAGTATTCGGTATGCAGTTATACGTTGCTTATTGGTTGTGTGTTGTGCATTGGCATAGAATTGTGTTGGTGGAAAATCTGTTGCATATATTTTATACAATTATAAATATAGCATCAAAATGTTGAAAATTTGATTTCCCCCTAGCTGATCATTGTCTCCAGTCGGCTCTGATAGTAGTGTAATGAGACAGGCAGGGAGAGTGAGCTCGTCAGTGGTGGTCGGCGAACCCTCAACCTTCTGGCCAATTAGCCCTGTGTGGTAATGACTGTGCTACAAAACCATGCTGAAGTGGTAAAGTCGATATCCACGCTTATAAACACAGGTTTGCTACAGTTATTGCTATTGACGGTGGTAAAAAAGATTCAAGTAAATTATATGAGGGGGGTGTACATAAATGTTTACAGTACATATAGCACCGCTTCTAATCCAAATGCCAATGCCATTTATCAAACTCCAGGCGGTGTTATGGTCAGATTACATAAAAATAGAGCTTTTTGGCCACACACACCAGTTTTGCGTCGAAAAACAGAAGCATATGCAGAAAAGTACCTCATATCTATGGTAAAATATGGTGGTCCATCTTTGATGTTATGGAGCTATTTTGCTTCCACTGGTCCTTTGGCGCTTGATAAGGTCAATGGCACCACAAACTTTACCATGTACCAGGACATTTAAGCCAAAAACCTGGTTGTCTCTGCCAGGGGGCTGACAGTTGGCCGCAAGTGGATCTTCCAACAAGACATTAACCCCAATAACTCATCAAAATCCACAAAGAAATTGTAAATTGACCACAAAATCAGTCTCTGGACTTGAACCCCATTTTAAACGTGGTTTAATTTGAAGAGGGTAGTCATTAAGAGCAGACAAAGGATATCAATGATCTGGAAACATTCTGTACAGAGGAATGGTCTCCAACGTGTTCTCCAATCTCATAAAACAATTTAGAAACAGACTCAGTGTCATTATACTTGCAATCGGAAGGTGCAGGGGTGCCAATACTGTAATCTTTTTTCACATTTTTGTATTACTTGTTAAACAAAATCCCTTTCTCTGAGCAATTATATTAGTATAAATTAATATAATTTCCAAAATCTTTTGAGCATACAACATAGATCAGCATTTGTATTGTTTATTTTATACAGTCTTTTTGGCTCTTTATCAAAGGTGCCAATAATTATGGACCTGACTGTAGGTGTGTTAGTACCTTTTGGCTCTCCAGAACCAGAATGGAAAAACACTGCCCAGCTAACACATGTTGCTTCCCAGAACATTCTGGGAAAGTTATAATGTCAAATGACCAAAGAATAACAAATCAGGAACGTTATTACAAACATTGAATGTGCTGACAACAAAATCACACAAAAATTATCAATGGAAATCAAATTTATCAACCCATGGAGGTCTGGATTTGGAGTCACACTCAAAATTAAAGTGGAAAACCACACTACAGGCTGATCCAACTTTGATGTAATGTTCTTAAAACAAGTCTAAATGAGTCTCAGTAGTGTGTGTGGCCTCCACGTGCCTGTATGACCTCCCTACAACACCTGGGCATGCTCCTGATGAGGTGGCGGATGGTCTCCTGAGGGATCTCCTCCCAGACCTGGACTAAAGCATCCGCCAACTCCTGGACAGTCTGTGGTGCAACGTGGCGTTGGTGGATGGAGCGAGACATGATGTCCCAGATGTGCTCAATTGGATTCAGGTCTGGGGAACGGTCCATAGCATCAATGCCTTCCTCTTGCAGGAACTGCTGACACACTCCAACCACATGAGGTCTAGCATTGTCTTGCATTAGGAGGAACCCAGGGCCAACCGCACCAGCATATGGTCTCACAAGGGGTCTGAGGATCTCATCTCGGTACCTAATGGCAGTCAGGCTACCTCTGGCGAGCACATGGAGGGCTGTGCGCCCCCCCAAAGAAATGCCACCCCACACCATGACTGACCCACCGCCAAACCGGTCATGCTGGAGGATGTTGCAGGCAGTAGAACGTCACGTCTGTCACATGTGCTCAGTGTGAACCTGCTTTCATCTGTGAAGAGCACAGGGCGCCAGTGGCGAATTTGCCAATCTTGGTGTTCTCTGGCAAATGCCAAACGTCCTGCACGGTGTTGGGCTGTAAGCTACCACTAGAGTGAAAGCACCGCCAGCATTCAAAAGTGATCAAAACATCAGCCAGGAAGCATAGGAGCTGAGAAGTGGTCTGTGGTTATCACCTGCAGAACCACTCCTTTATTGGGGGTGTCTTGCTAATTGCCTATAATTTCCACCTGTTGTCTATTCCATTTGCACAACAGCATGTGAAATTTATTGTCAATCAGTGTTGCTTCCTAAGTGGACAGTTTGATTTCACAGAAGTGTGATTGACTTGGAGTTATATTGTGTTGTTTAAGTGTTCCCTTTATTTTTTTGAGCAGTGTATGATGTCACAGCTCTGGTGTCATTCGATCGCTCAAATATAACTACATAAACTAATATTTCAGGCTCTACTCGGAGTAGAGTGCAGGGTTGGAAACATAAAAGTGATTAAAAAAATATCCTTTAGATATGCCACAATTAATAATTAAAAACCTCAGCTTCACTCGTCAGAAAGGGTGATGCTTGAAATTCTTTGAACAAGCTGTGGAGGAAGTGAATAAATACATAAATTGTGTGTTTGTGCACCATGCGAGCAAGAAACCCACCAAATTGAAATTACACAGAGAGGATGAAAGGGGGAAGTAATTTGAACACAAACCATGAACTCTCAGAAAGCTTTTTAACACTTAAATAGTAAAAAAACTAACTAACTGTAGCACTTCTCAAATCACTGATCGCATGAACCAGCTTTAGAAACAGAACCACCTCAGGCACCAACTAACCTGTAAAGCAAATAGCATGTTTGCACTTCACAGGCCTATAGACAGTTAATCTGCTGGCTGTTGGTATTTAGAAGTTGCCTATATGAAGCCACATTGTGCTTATCACTTCAATGGAATACATTCCGAGTGCCACTGCATGTTGTGCCACTGCATGTTGTGCCACTGCATGTTGTGCCACTGCATGTTGTGCCACTGCATGTTGTGCACCTGCATGTTGTGCCACTGCATGTTGTGCCACTGCATGTTGTGCACCTGCATGTTGTGCCACTGCATGTTGTGCCACTGTTTGCATTCAGCTTCGGCACATACCGTTTTAACATTTTTCGACTTTTCTTTTACAGTTCTGCATCCATTCCACTCTACTTCACTAAAAAACATAATGGAACATTGCAATGCTTGAAAGAGACTCTCTAACCCTCTTGATGACAAATTGAGCATGCTTCAGCGCTTAAAGGATGAAACATGCCTGGAAAAGACTTCAATTGAACGTCACACCAATGAAAGTCATCAGTGGAGGTGTCAGGTGTTTACCACACTGTAGGTAATGCAGTTTCACTGAGAGACTATAGCTGCATCCCAGATGGCACCCTATTTCCCATAGGGCTCTGGTCAAAAGTAGTGCACTATATTAGGAATAGGGTACCATTTGGGACGCAACAAATTGTTTACATTTGAGTCATTTAGCAGACGTTCTTATCCAGAGTGAATTACAGGAGCAATTAGGGTTAAGTGCCTTGCTCTAGGGCACATCAACAGATTTTTAATCTAGTCAGCTCGTGGGTTACTGGCCCATTTCTCTTAAACTCTAGGCTACCAAATAATATGGGAGTGACTTCGGATTGTAGTCTAATGTAAAGGGATGAATCACGAGTATGGGAGAAGTTGTGAACTTGCTGAGTTAACATCTATTCTGATGAATGTGACTTCTGACAAAGGAACATGTAATAAGAGCTCTGTATTGTGCTCTCGGGCAGAGAGAGAGAGGGAGAGAAAGAGAGACAGATATATACATATACATTTCTTTCCACAGGGCCAGGGGGTGAGACAGGGATGCAGTTTAAGCCCCACCCTCCTCAACATATATATCAACGAATTGGCGAGGGCAATAGAACAGTCTGCAGCACCCGGCCTCATCCTACTAGAATCTGAAGTCAAATGTCTACTGTATGCTGATGATCTGGTGCTTCTGTCCCCAACTAAGGAGGACCTACAGCAGCACTTAGATCTTCTGCATAGATTATGTCAGTTCTGGACACTGACAGTCAATCTCAATAAGCCAAAAATTATGGTTTTCCAAAAAAGGTTTAGTTGCCAGGACCATGAATACAAATTACATCTAGTCACTGTTGCCCTAGAGCACACAAAAACTATACATTCCTCTGACAAAACATCAGCGCTATAAGTAACTTCCACAAAGCAGTAAACGATCTGAGAGACAAGGCAAGAAGGGCCTTCTATGCTATCAAAAGGAACATAATATTTGATATACCAATTAGGATCTGGCTAAAAATACTGGAATCAGTTATAGAACCCATTGCCCTTTATGGTTGTGAGGCCTGGGGTCCACTCACCAACCAAGAATTCACTAAATGGGATAAACACCAAATTGAGACTATGCATGCAGAATTATTCAAAAATATTCTCAATGTTCAACGTAAAACACCAAGAGCAGAATTAGGCTGATACCCGCTAATTATAAAAATCCAGAAAATAGCTGATAAATTCTACAACCACCTTAAACGAAGCGATTCCTTAAACCTTCCATAACAAACACATCACCTACAGAGAAATGAACCTGGAGAAGAGCCACCCAAGCCACCTGGTTGTCACAACTCCTACTCCTTGGTCGTCGTCACTGGCCTACTAGCTGCCACTGATCCCTTTTCCCCTTTCTGTTTATTGGTTTCACCTGTTTTGTGTGTAGGCTGATTAGTCGGGCTATGTTAGCCAGTAGGCCCGCCTGCTCTTTGTGCGGGATTGTTTTGTGTTGCTACTGTGCACCTTTGAGGTTGACGTGTTTTCGTTCGTGGGCTTTTCTCAGGACTGTATGCGTTCCCGTGTTTGGGGCATTTGTTTTGTGTGCACCCTGTGTTTGTGGGGTGGCTTATGTTCGCCGTGTGTGCAATTAAAAGCACTACCCTGTACTCTCTGCTTCCTGTGCCTGACTTCGCACAGAGCGTTACACTGGTCCTTGGGGCTCTGTTCACAAACCCAAACAGACCCCACAGAGCCCCAAGACAGCAACACAATTAGACCCAAACAAATCATGAGAAAACAAAAAGATAATTACTTGACACATTGGAAATAATTTTTAAAAACCCAGAGAAAACTAGAATGCTATTTGGCCTCATAACAGAGAGTACACAGTGGCAGAATACCTGACCACTGTGATTGACCCAAAATTAAAGAAACGTTTGACTATGTACAGACTCAGTAAGCATAGCTTTGCTATTGAGAAAGGCCGCCGAAGGCAGACCTGGCTTTCAAGAGAAGACAGGCTATGTGCACACTGCCCACAAAATGAGGTGGAGACTGAGCTGCACTTCCTAACCTCCTGCAAAATGGATGACCATAGAGACACATATTTCCCTCAGATTACACAGACCCACAAAGAAATCGAAAACAAATCCAATTTTGATAAACTCCCATAAACTCCCTGTTCATTTTAACATGACGCCGGAGGGGAGGGCTGCCTTTTTATCCACTCTCAACCAACCATGCTATTTTGTTTGTTTTTTCACGTTGTTCGTAACTTGTTTTGTACATGATGTTGCTGCTACCGTACCTTATGACCGAAAAGAGCTTCTGGACATCAGAACTGAGATTACTCACCTCAAATTGGACGAAGAGTTCTTCTTCAATGAGTCGGACAGGAGGGATATACTACTACAGACACCCGACCAGGCCCAGATCTCTGTGATTCGCTGGAAAGGGAAATGGTTTCACGGAAAGAGATCAGGGTGCCTTGTGAGGATCAGAACAAGTGGCAAAACTGCCCTTGCCTTCCATCCTGCTCGCTAACGTTCAATCGCTGGAAAATAAATGGGGCAAACTGAAAGCACGTATATCCTACCAACAGGACATTAAAAGCTGTAATATCTAATATTTCACAGAGTAGTGGCTGAACGACGACATTAAGAACATACAACTGGCGGGCTATACACTATTGGCAGGACATAACAGCAGCCTCTTCTAAGACATGGGGCGGGGGCCGATGCATATTTCTAAACAATAGCTGGTGCACGATATCTAAGGAAGTCTCAAGGTTTTGCCTGCTTGAGGTAGAGTATCTCATGATAAGCTGTAGACCACACTATCTACCTAGAGAGTTTTCATCTGTATTTTTCATAGCTGTCTACATACCACCACATACAGAGGCTGGCACTCAATGAGCTGTATTCCACTATGAGCAAACAGGAAAACGTTCATCCAGTGGTGGAGCTCCTAGTGGCCCAGGACTTTAATACAGAGAAACTTAAATCAGTTCGACCTAATTTCTAATTACTAGCACGTTAAATGTGCAACCAGAGGAAAAAACATTCTATACCACATTTAATCCACACACAGAGACACGTACAAAGCTCTCCCTCACCCTCCATTTGGTAAGTCTGACCATAACTCCATCCTCCTGATTCCTGCTTACAAGCAAAAATTAAAGGAGGAAGCACTAGTGACTAGATGAAGCAGATGCTAAACTACAGAAGGCCAGCATCCCAGAGTCGCCTATTCATTGTTGACGTTGAGACTGGTGTTTTGCAGGTACTATTTAATGAAGCTGCCAGTTGAGGACTGTTTCTCAAACTAGACTCTCTAATGTACTTGTCCTGTTGCTCAGTTGTGCACCGGGGCCTCCCACTCCTCTTTCTATTCTGGTTAGCGCCAGTTTGCGCTGTTCTGTGAAGGGAGTAGTACACAGCGTTGTACAAGATCTTCAGTTTCTTGGCAATTTCTCGCATGGAATAACCTTAATTTCTTAGAACAAGAATAGACTGACAAGTTTAATAAGAAAGTTGTGGCCATTTTTAACCTGTAATTGAACCCACAAATGCTGATGCTCCAGATACTCCAGATAGTCTAAATAAGTTTTATTGCTTCTTTAATCAGAACAACAGTTTTCAGCTGTGCTAACATAATTGCAAAAGAGTTTTCCAATGATCAATTGGTATCTTAAAATGATAAACTTGGATTAGCTAACACAACGTGCCATTGGAACACAGGAGTGATGGTTGCTGATAATGGGCCTCTGTACGCCTATGTAGATATTCCATTAAAAAATCTGCCGTTTCCAGCTACAGTAGTCATTTACAACATTAGCAATGTCGACACTGTATTTCTGATCAATTTGATGTTATTTTAATGGACAAAAAAGTAGCTTTTCTTTAAAAAACAAGGACATTTCTATGTGACCCCAAACCTTTGAACAGTAGTGTATGTGAGAATACTATTCATTGACTACAGCTCAGCATTCAACACCATAGTGTTCAACACCACCCTCAAAGCTCATCACTAAGCTTAGGACCCTGGGACTAAACACCTCCCTCTGCAACTGGATCCTGAACTTGCTGACAGGCCGCCCCCAGGTGGTAAGGGTAGGTAACAACACATCCGCCACGCTGATTCTCAATTTCTCAAACTTCAGGGTTGCGTGCTCAGTCCCCTCCTGTATTCCCTGTTCACTCATGACTGCACGGCCAGGCACGACTCCAACACCATCATTAAGTTAGTTGATGACACAACAGTGTAGGTCTGATCACCAACAACGATGAGACAGCCTATAGGGAGGAGGTCAGAGAACAGACCGAGTGGTGCAAGGACAACAACCTCACCCTCAATGGAGATGATTGTGGACTACAGGAAAAGGAGGACCGAGCATGCCATCGACGGGGCTGTAGTAGAGCAGGTTGAGAGCTTCAAGTTCCTTGGTGTCCACAACACCAACAAACTAACATGGTCCAAGCACGCCAAGACAGTCATGAAGAGGGCACGACAAAACCTATTCCCCTTCAGGATTTGGCATGGGTCCTCAGATCCTCAAAATGTTTTAAAGCTGCACCATCGAGAGCCTTCTGACTGGTTGCATCACTGCCTGGTATGGCAACTGCTCGGCCTTGGACCGCAAGGCATTACAGAGGGTAGTGCGTACGGCCCAGTACATCAACGGGCCAAGCTTCCTGTCATCCAGGACCTCTATACCAGGCGGTGTCAGGGGAAAGCCCTAAAAATTATCAAAGTCTCCAGCCAGCGGTACCGGAGCGCCAAGTCTAGGTCATAGAGGCTTCTAAACAGCTTCTACCCCGAAGCCATAAGACTCCTGAACAGCTAATCAAATGGCTACCCAGACTATTTGCACTGCCCCCCTTCTATCCTGCTGCTACTCTAGGTTATTATCTATGCATAGTTACTTTAATATGTACTACATGTACATGTTACTTCAATTACCTCGACACCGGTAGCCCCTGTATATAGCCCAGCTATTGTTATTTACTGCTGCTCTTTAATTATGTTTTGTTCTTATCTCTTATCTTTTTTTTGGTATTTTCTTAGAACTGCATTGTTGGTTAAGGGCTTGTAAGTAAGCATTTTACTGTAAGATCTACACCTGTAGTATTCTGCTCCATCAGGAATCAAGGTAAGACCCAGATGCAGACTGTCAAAGTAACAATGTTTATTGTAGCAACAGGGGCAGGCAAAGACAGGTCAAGGCAGGCAGGGGTCGATAATCCAGTGTAAGGCAACGGTACAGGACTGCAGGCAGACTCAGGGTCAGGGACAGGCAGAGTACAGTAATCCTGAGGTGGAGCAAAGGTACAGGATGGCAAGCAGGCTCAGGGACAGGCAGACAGTTCAGGTGGGTGGGTACAGGGTCAGGACAGGCAAAGGTCAAAAACAAGGAGGATGAGAACGAAAGGAAAAGGATAGGAGCTGACAGCAAAATCGCTGGTAAGCTTGATCAAACAAGACGAACTGGCAACAAACAGACAGAGAAAACAGGTATAAATACACAGGGGATCACTTGGAAGATGGGCGACACCTGGGGGGTTGGAGACAAGCACAAGGGCAGATGAAACAGATCAGGGCGTGACAGTACCCCCCCCCCCCCCTCTAGGGACCCCACCTGGCATTCCACCTGGACGGATACCTGGGAGACTGGGATGCAGATGGTGAAAGTCGCGATGAGGGCCTGGTCCAAGATCAAATCAGATCAAATGTATTTATATAGCCCTTCATACATCAGCTGATATCTCAAAGTGCTGTACAGAAACCCAGCCTAAAACCCCAAACAGCAAGCAATGCAGGTGTAGAAGCACGGTGGCTAGGAAAAACTCCCTAGAAAGGCCAAAACCTAGGAAGAAACCTAGAGAGGAACCAGGCTATGTGGGGTGGCCAGTCCTCTTCTGGCTGTGCCGGGTGGAGATTATAACAGAACACGGCCAAGATGTTCAAATGTTCATAAATGACCAGCATGGTCGAATAATAATAAGGCAGAACAGTTGAAACTGGAGCAGCAGCACGGCCAGGTGGACTGGGGACAGCAAGGAGTCATCATGTCAGGTAGTCCTGGGTCATGGTCCTAGGGCTCAGGTCCTCCGAGAGAGAGAGAGAGAAAGAGAGAATTAGAGAACGCACACTTAGATTCACACAGGACACCGAATAGGACAGGAGAGGTACTCCAGATATAACAAACTGACCCTAGCCCCCCGACACATTAACTACTGCAGCATAAATACTGGAGGCTGAGACAGGAGGGGTCAGGAGACACTGTGGCCCCATCCGAGGACACCCCCAGACAGGGCCAAACAGGAAGGATATAACCCCACCCACTTTGCCAAAGCACAGCCCCCACACCACTAGAGGGATATCTCCAACCACCAAATTACCATCCTGAGACAAGGCTGAGTACAGCCCACAAAGATCTCCGCCATGGCACAACCCAAGGGGGGGCGCCAACCCAGACAGGACGACCACATCAGTGAATCAACCCACTCAGGTGACGCACCCCTTCCAGGGACGGCATGAGAGAGCCCCAGTAAGCCAGTGACTCAGCCCCTGTAATAGGGTTAGAGGCAGAGAATCCCAGTGGGAAGAGGGGAACCGGCCAGGCAGAGACAGCAAGGGCGGTTCGTGGCTCCAGAGCCTTTCCGTTCACCTTCCCACTCCTGGGCCAGACTACACTCAATCATATGACCCACTGAAGAGATAAGTCTTCAGTAAGGACTTAAAGGTTGAGACCGAGTTTGCGTCTCTGACATGGGTAGGCAGACTGTTCCATAAAAATGGAGCTCTATAGGAGAAAGCCCTGCCTCCAGCTGTTTGCTTAGAAATTCTATGGACAATTAGGAGGCCTGCGTCTTGTGACCGTAGCGTACGTGTAGGTATGTACGGCAGGACCAAATCAGAGAGATAGGTAGGAGCAAGCCCATGTAATGCTTTGTAGGTTAGCAGTAAAACCTTGAAATCAACCCTTGCTTTGACAGGAAGCCAGTGTAGAGAGGCTAGCACTGGAGTAATATGATCAATTTCTTTGGTTCTAGTCAGGATTCTAGCAGCCGTATTTAGCACCAACTGAAGTTTATTTAGTGCTTTATCCGGGTAGCGGGAAAGTAGAGCATTGCAGTAGTCTAACCTAGAAGTGACAAAAGCATGGATTAATTTTTATGCATCATTTTTGGACAGAAAGTTTCTGATTTTTGCAATGTTACGTAGATGGAAAAAAGATGTCCTTGAAATGGTCTTGATATGTTCTTCAAAAGAGAGATCAGGGTCCAGAGTAACGCCGAGGTCCTTCACAGTTTTATTTGAGACGACTGTACAACCATTAAGATTAATTGTCAGATTCAACAGAAGATCTCTTTGTTTCTTGGGACCTAGAACAAGCATCTCTGTTTTGTCCGAGTTTAAAAGTAGAAAGTTTGCAGCCATCCACTTCCTAATGTCTGAAACACATGCTTCTAGCAAGGGCAATTTTGGGGCTTCACCATGTTTCATTGAAATGTACAGCTGTGTGTCATCCGCATAGCAGTGAAAGTTAACATTATGTTTTCGAATAACATCCCCAAGAGGTAAAATATATAGTGAAAACAATAGTGGTCCCAAAACGGAACCTTGAGGAACACCGAAATTTACAGTTGATTTGTCAGAGAACAAACCATTCACAGAGACAAACTGATATCTTTCCGACAGATAAGATCTAAACCAGGCCAGAACTTGTCCGTGTAGACCAATTTGGGTTTCCAATCTCTCCAAAAGAATGTGGTGATCGATGGTATCAAAAGCAGCACTAAGGTCTAGTGCTGTCTAAGATGTCTTTAGCGGGAACCCAGCACCTCTCCTTTGTCCCATAACCCTCCCAGTCAACCAGATACTGGAAACCCCTGCCCTGTGGTTGAACCCTCAGGAGGTCTCACTTTGTATGCTGGCTGGCCATTGATGACACGGGGGAGGGATGGGCCTAGAAACAGAAGACAAGGGGCAGTCAGACATGGTTTTGACTAATGGTAGGAAAAATACAGAGGGTACGGGGCAACAGAGGATGAACAGCAGAGGGGCTAATGATGCTTCCGGGGATGTAGCCGCGGCCCTATAGCTACGTGCCAGCGCCTCAGGCTTAACCTTCTTGGATACCGGTCGGTACTGCGGAAGCTGCATCGGCTCGGGAAAAGGTGAATCGGCAGTCTCCGGAGGCTCTTGAAGGGACTTGGGTAAGCTTGGATCCTCTCGGGGACGTAGACGCCGGGGACTTCCGGATTTCATCAGCTGCAAGGTGGGATCCCCGAGTAAGCGATTGGGACTGCAGTCGGACCTCTTCTCCCTCCTACGAGAGAGCAAGAGGGAGAGCAAGAGAGAGAGCCTGCCCTGTGTGTGTAGTCCAGTGTGTGTGTGTGTGTGTGTGTGTGTGTGTGTGTGTGTGTGTGTGGATGTATCATAGCAGCTGTTTAGCTCTACAGTGGGTAGTTCTACAGCTGTGTGTGCGTCAAGTTGGGTGAAAAAAAGACTAAATGCCCTTACGTTGATTACTTCATCACATAGATATTTTGGGTTGAAATGACATGGAAACTAAGTTGATTGAACTAGTCTTTGCCCAGTGATAAGTTTCTCTGTAATTGGTAACAGTTACTTGGTGGTAGGAGACAGTCTGTGTGCTTCATCTCCGGGTTGAGTTTTCCAATATAATTACAATACTGAGTCTTCCCATTTTCATCCACAAAGGAACTACGTTACTATAAGCCTCCCATTTCATTTCACTACATCCTCTCTCTTTTTTCAGGCATGTTGTACTGTATTTGTTTATATTCGTGTTTTGAACTTTTTGTAGTCTTTCTTTATTACTTGTCTTGAAAGTCACTCTTCTGAAGGGTGACTTTCTCTCCATACTATTAGCCAACATATGAATTAATGTTTGTGACTGGTGTGGATGTGATTTGTTTTGTAAATCAAATCAAGCTCTCTTTACTTAACATGGATTCTCCCAGGTGTGCATGTGGTTTGGATTTCCTGATTAAAATGGTCTGGCTGATTGGACAATGTGATAAGTGCATTCTCTTGAGACAATGATTTGCAAAGTAATCATGCAAAAATGTTAGTGAAGTGTTGTTGCTATAGGGTTGGTGGATTCCATCATACATCAATATTAACCTGTTGGTTTTGTGTATCAAATCAGTCATTGGACATGCATATAATTGGCTCTAACTGACTGGGAGTGATAAAATGTGCCACAGAGCCTTATCATAATTGTAACTGGGCCGTGAAGTACATTTCACTCTAGATAGCAAGCGTTTTAACATTTTGACTACCCTGCCTTTGCAAACTTGACGTCCCAATAAATTTGCTTAATTTAGCCCACTATTTGACCCAGTTTAAAGGAGCTTAGCACCCACAACAAAAGAAGGGCAGAGCGAATTTTTTGAATAAGGAACTCCGTCCAACTAGAACGCAGCGGTAACTTTTGATTGACTTAATTCCCCTTCATTTCAAGATCATCTCTGGGCGGTTCACAAAGCTGGGGGACTGGCAGCCTCTAACAACACTGCAGAGTGAGGAATGAGGCAGCCATGTCACATTGGATCCATATCAGAGCGGCTCTCGCTCCCTGTTCCCCACGAGCCACCTCCCCTTAATAGGCAGAATAAATGAGGTGTCAGTCAGGACGATGGTAGTCAGAGCTCCAGCCGCAGACACATCCCTCTGTCTCCTATCTCGGTGTGTCTTGTGAGAGAAGAGCTGTCTTGTCGTGGTTCTGGGATTCACTTCACTCTTTGCATTGTAGGAGCAACAACAGATCCACTTTGGGTTGTCCCACGCGGGATGTCTCTGGTTCTGCTCCAACAGAGAAAGAAACAGAGAGAGAGACAGAGAGAGCGAGAGGGAGAAAGAAGAAGACAGAATGAGATAGTGAGAGACAGACAAAAAGAAAGAAAGAGAGAGGAAGAGAAAAGTGTTATCTGTGTGCTGCACTCTCAGGCCTGTCAGAGCCATTGCCATTGAACTCTGGTCTTTACGCTCTTCCCCCCTCCCCCTCTTCCTCCAGGGCTGTCTGCATGGAGACACAGCTATCTCTTCCAGGGTCTGTGGAACGTACAACTCCTCTGGGAAAAGGGTTCCAGGAAAGAGATGTCCACGAGAGTGTAAGGACTTACAGGAAACTCCCTGAGGATGAATGTTTTTCCTACTAGTCTAACATGCTGACCAGACCGCATGCGCATGTGAGTCTGCGTGCACTATCACCCCCCACACCAGACATGATCAGGAAACGCAGGTCGAAAAGCATTAAACATTTATGGCAATTTAGCTAGATAGCTTGCTGTTGCTAGCTAATTTGTCCTGGGATCTTAACATTGGGTTGTTATTTTACCTGAAAGGTCCTCTACTCCTACAATTAATCCACAGATAAAACTTTAAACTGAATTTGTTTCTAGTCATCCCTCCTCCTTCCATCAGGCTTCTTCTTCTTCTTTGGACTGTATATGACTTTAATATACTTTTAGGTATATTACCACAGTGTGGACCTCAGTTCATCTTTCAATCACCCACGTGGGTATATGCTCCTAAAACCAATGAGGAGATGGAAGAGAAAGGACTTGCAGGCGTCGTGTGTCACAAGTCCACAAGTTCTATTTTAGCGCCTGGCTAAGCAGACGCTCGCTGACACGCGCGAGCAGTGTGGGTCCAATGATTGAATAACATGTATGTGTACATTTATTTTGCAACGCGATGCACACGCGACGTGTCCGGTCTGGACAGCATGTAAGATTACTTCCTTAACTTCCCTTTCCTTCATTAGCACTGATCTTTTGAGGATTTTAAATCGAGGAAAGGATGATTTACAATATTGTGACAACAAATCACTTCCATTCACATTAGTGGAGATGAAGGAAATTAGACGAGGAAAGGAAGTCATTCAATAGAATGGGGACATGCCCGTGGCCTCGTCTCAAATGTACGCATTGACAAGAGGAATCACCAGCTCCTCCTAAAAGTGGGCAGAGAAGAGTATACTTCGACAGGAGGAAAGGACAATGATGAATGTGGTTATAAAACCAGTGGCCGACTTCCACACTTTCAGTGGATCGGATACCAAGGGAGCAGACGAGCTCACTGGAGCGACGAGAAACTAGGTGATGTGAAAAGCATGTTGGAAACAAATCTCTCATCAAACATTGATGTCTCTCCTCGCTCAACAAATCCTGCCTCTCCAAATCAGGCCTCAAAAGCTGCCCTACACGTGGCAATCACCTCTAAATGTATGATGTTTCTGAAGTGGTGTTCATCGCTTCATTATATGACATTTCCTCAGTGACAGTAGAGGTCTAGGATGCCTTTTAATTTTAAAGGTGTAACATGAATAATGCACAGCATTACATCCCACTGGGAAAATCTGGCTGAATCAACATTGTTACCACATCATTTCCACAATAACAATTCATGTGATGGCGTTGAATCAACGTGGAAAACAGATTGGATTTGCAAAAAGTCATCAATGTAAGGGAATTTTGTATTCTTTTCATCCAATGTTTAACCTAAATCCAATGACATGGTGAATTTTTTGTTGTTGATTTCACATTGAATTAAAGTTATTTGACAACTCAATCAAATGTAAATCAAAACTAGACGTGGAAATGACGTCTGTGCCCAGTGGGATAATAATAAATTGTATAATCAACCGTAACTAACCCAGTTTCCTGCACGGCACCTTGTGTGGCTCTTATTTTTTTTATGTCGCTACATCTTACGGTGTAACTGAATGGCACCATAATGCTGTCTTGAAACCCGCCAAAACTCTTGGTCCAATCACTCACTTTGTCATGGAATTTACCTGTAACACCATGTTTGTGTCTGAAGTTTGATGCCTTTACATCAAATGAATGACAAAACTACAAAATACTCTATACATTAAATTCTATAGCTGCTTGTTACTGATAGTTCAGCAGTGGGTTTTACTATTCTCTTCTGTTAAAAACAGATTCAATTAACTGGACTGCTACTGCTAGTCTTGATGAACTCCTTTTTCCTTTCCTTCCATGGTGACTATTGATTGAACATCTGAGTGAGCCAAAGCAAACACCACCAATGATATTGATTTATCCGTTTGTTCTGCATTTGTATTAATGTTTCCCTCCTTTTCCATCTTCTCTTCTCCCTCTATCCCTAAGAAAAAAACAACATTATTTGTTCAAAACAAAAGCTCAGCAAAAATGATCCTGTTATTGATCAAGCAATATGTCAGTTATGCTCATGGACAAATATGTTACCACCTCCTACAAGAAAATATGTGCATGTGTAGTCAAACACAAGTATTCCATTAGATCATGGCCCTGCTATACAACTATATTCTAATCTAAATATCCCTATGAATATATGCATGTACACTTAAACTGTACTAAAATGTGTAGACAGAAATGTACAACAAACGGGGCCATGATGCAACTCAAAGTGCTTGAGCAAAGTGCATTGACTGTCCCTGGGGTTAGTGTCCATATTGGATTCCCCTGGGCCAGTGCTGACAGTGACAGATGGAAGCTGAACCAGGATCAGCTGAGGGCTGAAGAGGGGATGGACCCTTCTGCATGGCATACTGCATACATATTGCTCAACGTCAACAAAACGAAGGAGCTGATCGTGGACTTCAGGAGAGTGCAGAGGGAGCACGCCCCCATCCACATAGATGAGACTGCAGTGGAAAAGATGAAAAGCTTCAAGTTCCTCTGCGTACATATCACTGACGATCTGAAATGGTCCACCCACACAGACAGTGTGCTGAAGAAGGCGCATCAGCGCCTCTTCAACCTCAGGAGGCTGAAGAAATTTGGCTTGCCCCCTAAGACCTTAACAAACTTTTACAGATGCACCATTGAGAGCATCCTATCGGGCTGTATCACCGCCTGGTATGGCAACTGCACTGCTCGCAACTGCAGGGCCCCCTGGAATGTGCCCAACGCATCACTGGGGGCACACTGCCTGCTCTTCAGGACACCTACAGCACCCGATGTCACAGGAAGGCCAAAAATATCATCAAGGACATCAACCACTCGAGCCACAGCCTGTTCACCCCGGTGAAGGCGAGGTCAGTACAGGTGCATCAAAGCTGGGACCGAGAGACTGATAAACAGCTTCTATCTCAAGGCCATCAGAATGTTAAATAGCCATCATTAGATGGCCTCCACCCAGTACCCTGCCCTGAACTTAGTCACGGTCACTAGACAGCTACCATCCGGTTTCTCAACCCTGCACCTTAGAGGCTGCTGCCCTATGTACATAGACATGGAATTACTTGTCACTTTAATAATGTTTACATACTGTTTTATTCATTTCCTATGTACAGTGCCGTCAAAAAGTATTCAGACCCCTTGAGTTTTTCCAAGTTTTATTAGGTTACAGCCTTATTCTGAAATGGATTAAATAGTTTGTTTCAATCGACACAGAATACCTCATAATGACAAGGCAAAAACGTTTTTTTTTAGACATTTTTGCAAATGTATAAAAAAAAAAAAACGAAATACCTTATTTACATAAGTAATCCGTCCCTTTGCTATGAGACTCGAAATTGAGCTCAGGTGAGAATCCTTGAGATGTTTCTACAACTTGATTGGAGTCCACCTGTGGTAAATACAATTGATTGGGCATGATTTGGAAAGTCACACACCTGTCTATATAAGGTCCCACAATTGTTAGTGCATGTCAGAGCAAAAACCAAGCCATGAGGTAAAAGGAATTGTCCGTAGAGCTCTGAGACAGGATTGTGTCAAGGCACAGATCTGGGGAAGGGTACCAAAACATGTCTGCAGTTGAAGATCCCCAAGAACACAATGGCCTCCAACCTTCATTCCATCCTCCATCCTCCATCCTTTATTTAACCAGGTAGACAAGTTGAGAACAAGTTCTCATTTACAATTGCGACCTGGCCAAGATAAAGCAAAGCAATTCGACACATACAACAACACAGAGTTAACATACAGTCAATAATACAATAGAAAAATAAGTCTATATACAATGTGAGCAAATGAGGTGGGATAAGGGCAACAAAAAAAGGCCATGGTGGTGAAGTAAATACAATATAGCAAGTAAAACACTGGAAAGGTAGATTTGCA
Source organism: Oncorhynchus tshawytscha (assembly GCF_018296145.1). Lineage (NCBI taxonomy): Eukaryota > Metazoa > Chordata > Actinopteri > Salmoniformes > Salmonidae > Oncorhynchus > Oncorhynchus tshawytscha. The sequence goes on along the minus strand of NC_056450.1, from coordinate 19,943,588 downwards.
GTGGAAGAATGTGCAAAGTAGAAATATAAATAATGTGGTGCAAAGGAGCAAAATAAATAAATAAATACAGTAGGGGAAGAGGTAGTTGTTTGGGCTAAATTATAGATGGGCTAGGTACAGGTGCAGTAATCTGTGAGCTGCTCTGACAGCTGGTGCTTAAAGCTAGTGAGGGAGATAAGTGTTTCCAGTTTCAGAGATTTTTGTTGTTCGTTCCAGTCATTGGCAGCCAAAGAGGAATTGGTTTTGGGGGTGTCCAGAGAGATATACCTGCTGGAGCTCGTGCTACAGGTGGGTGTTGCTATGGTGACAAGCGAGCTGAGATAAGGGGGGACTTTACCTAGCAGAGTCTTGTAGATGACCTGGAGCCAGTGGGTTTGGCGACGAGTATGAAGCGAGGGCCAGCCAACGAGAGTGTACAGGTCGCAGTGGTGGGTAGTATATGGGGCTTTGGTGACAAAACGGATGGCACTGTGATAGACTGCATCCAATTTATTGAGTAGGGTATTGGAGGCTATTTTGTAAATGACATCGCCGAAGTCGAGGATCGGTAGGATGGTCAGTTTTACAAGGGTATGTTTGGCAGCATGAGTGAAGGATGCTTTGTTGCGAAATAGGAAGCCAATTCTAGATTTAACTTTGGATTGGAGATGTTTAATGTGAGTCTGGAAGGAGAGTTTACAGTCTAACCAGACACCAGACACTTGATGAAAACCTGCTCCAGAGCGCTCAGGACATCAGACTGGGGTGAAGCGTCACCTTCCAACAGGACAGCGACCCTAAGCACACAGCCAAGACAATTCAGGAGTGGCTTTGGGACATGTCTCTGAATGACCATGAGTGGCCCAGCCAGAGCCCGGACTTGAACCCGATGGAACATCTCTGGAGAAACCTGAAAAAAGCTGTCCAGCAACGCTCTGCATCCAACCTGACAGAAATTGACAGGATTTGCAGAGAAGAATGGGAGAAACTCCCCAAATACAGGTGTGCCAAGCTTGTAGCGTCATACCCAAGAATACTCGAGGCTGTAATCAATTCCAAAGGTGCTTCAGCAAAGTACTGAGTAAAGGGTCTGAAAACGTATGTAAATGTGATATTTCCGACATTGCTTGTCCTAATATTTATATATATTTCCTAATTCCATTATTTTACTTTGAGATTTGTGTGTATTGTTGTGAATTGTCAGATACTACTGCACTGTTGCCGCTAGGAACACAAACATTTCGCTACAGCCTCAATAACATCAGCTAGATACAGTGGGGCAAAAAGTATTTAGTCAGCCACCAATTGTGCAAGTTCTCCCACTTAAAAAGATGAGAGAGGCCTGTAATTTTCATCATATGTACACTTCAACTATGCCAGACAAAATGAGAAATAAAATCCAGAAAATCACATTGTAGGATTTTTAATGAATTTATTTGCAAATTATGGTGGAAAATAAGTTTTTGGTCACCTACAAACAAGCAAAATTTCTGGCTCTCACATACCTGTAACTTCTTCTTTAAGAGGCTCCTCTGTCCTCCACTCGTTACCTGTATTAATGGCACCTGTTTGAACTTGTTATCAGTATAAAAGACACCTGTCCACAACCTCAGTCACACTCCAAACTCCACTATGGCCAAGACCAAAGAGCTGTCAAAGGACACCAGAAACAAAATTGTAGACCTGCACCAGGCTGGGAAGACTGAATCTGCAATAGGTAAGCAGCTTAGTTTGAAGAAATCAACTGTGGGAGCAATTATTAGGAAATGGAAGACATACAAGACCACTGATAATCTCCCTCGATCTGGGGCTCCACGCAAGATCTCACCCCGTGGGGTCAAAATGATCACAAGAACGGTGAGCAAAAATCCAAGACCCACACGGGGGGACCTAGTGAATGACCTGCAGAGAGCTGTGACCAAAGTAACAAAGCCTACCATCAGTAACACACTACGCCGCCAGGGACTCAAATCCTGCAGTGCCAGACGTATCCCCCTGCTTTTAAGCCAGTACATGTCCAGGCCCGTCTGAAGTTTGCTAGAGAGCATTTGGATGATCCAGAAGAAGATTGGGAGAATGTCATATGGTCAGATGAAACCAAAATATAACTTTTTGGTAAAAACTCAACTCGTCGTGTTTGTTAGACAAAGAATGCTGAATTGCATCCAAAGAACACCATACCTACTGTGAAGCATGGGGGTGGAAACATCATGCTTTGGGGCTGTTTTTCTGCAAAGGGACCAGGATGACTGATCCGTGTAAAGGAAAGAATGAATGGGGCCATGTATTGTGAGATTTTGAGTGAAAACCTCCTTCCATCAGCAAGGGCATTGAAGATGAAACGTGGCTGGGTCTTTCAGCATGACAATGATCCCAAACACACCGCCCGGGCAATGAAGGAGTGGCTTCGTAAGAAGCATTTCAAGGTCCTGGAGTGGCCTAGCCAGTCTCCAGATCTCAACCCCATAAAAAATCTTTGGAGGGAGTTGAAAGTCCGTGTTGCCCAGCAACAGCCCCAAAACATCACTGCTCTAGATCTGCATGGAGGAATGGGCAAAAATACCAGCAACAGTGTGTGAAAACCTTGTGAAGACTTACAGAAAATGTTTGACCTCTGTCATTGCCAACAAAGGGTATATAACAAAGTATTGAGATAAACTTTTGTTATTGACCAAATACTTATTTTCCACCATAAGTTGCTAATAAATTCATTAAAAATCCTACAATGTGATTTTCTGGATTTTTTTTCTCATTTTGTCTGTCATAGTTGAAGTGTACCTATGATGAAAATTACAGGCCTCTCTCATCTTTTTAAGTGGGAGAACTTGCACAATTGGTGGCTGACTACATAATGTTTTTGCCACACTCTATGTGTATGTGACCAATACAATTTGATTTGATTTAAATACTGCACAATTTAAATCCTTGCCCCGCAATAAACCCTTCCCAAAAACACGTAAATATTGGACTGTAAATTGTGCCTTCCTCTATTATACTTACAGTATGCTAAAATGTTTATTCTATTCTACTGAGCCATTTACTTTATGTTCCTGTTCTTATCTTTTATTATTTCTTATTGTTGTTGCATTGTCGAGAAGGAAACTGCAAGTAAGCATTTCGTTGTGTATCCTCTATCTAGCTGTACGTCTTGGACAACTTGGAACTACTTTTTCAGTACCTCTCACAGTTCCTTCATTTTTCTGACTTCCATTTTTGGCAAGCTCACACAGGAGGAATGTTGGAGAATCTGCCTTCAAAGGATTTTTTTGCCTCATACCTGTGCCAAGGTACTTCAAAGTGAATCTATCAATTATAATTTGGGAGCATATACTAATTTTACTTAATCAGTACAGCAGTACCTCAACTGGTTAAAAGTAAACCGTATTTAACCACTTTCATGTCATGCTAAGAAATCGGTACAAATAGCACTTGAGTCTGCACAACCATTAGCGTGTCATTTTGGTTTATTTGAGATTTTCTCTTATCTGCCAATAGAAATGGAAATCAGCTCCTACAGTAAATCCATGCATGGAAGTGCTTTGAGAGGTGTGTAGAAGTAGGTTGCATTCAATCAAAAGCAGTATCTAGGTTTCAGGGACAATTCCAAAATAATATTCTTGCACCAGAGCGAGAAAGCATGGTTAAATATCAATATGCAGCGCAGTTTATTTTTGTTTCAGACTGTAAGACTGTTTCAGACTGTTTTGAAGTATATTCCAACCTGTCTTGCAGCACTATTGAGACTGGTGTTAATGGCTTTGATGGTTGCTGGGTTTGGTTAGGCAAATTAGTTTGAAGTTTAACATTTTTTTGTTGTACTTTAGAATAGCTCATTGATGGTGAATCTTTGTGCAAAACAGTTACTGATATCCCAAGATCAGAGTCAGAACTGGATTTTTTTTACAAATTGGACTGAGTACCTAGGAAAAACACAATTGTAACCTTTTGGGCAAAAAAACCCGTCTACAAGCAACAGAAGTTTCCCTGCACCCTTTCATTATATAGAAAGATACGCATACACTACGCATTTGTATTATTACATTGAGACATTTCTGTGAAGTAGAAAGGCCCTTTATGTTGTTGTACTGTATGCCTCATAGTAGGGATGCTCCAGCAATCTACTAAACAGAGACTCTGGGGGCATCATGGCGAAATAACCAACATCCTAATGTGTAAAAAATGTGTTTATTATCTGAATCAAGCCTCTTCCCCTCACCATTAACCCACTTCTTTAAATAGATCTGCTCCATTCACTCTCTCAAGTGTTCCAAAGAGAAAAATTGCTTCTGGCTGCCTGTGTCCTACATAATGTAATTATGTAAACCAAAAGCTAAAAAATTCCTGCACACCACATACAATTGATAGTTGACAATTGAGATTGAAACTAATTGAAAATGCAGATCTGAGAGCAGCTGAAGTGTATGGCGAGGATGCTGTTGGTGTTATTTGCTGTGGAAATGTAAGGATTCAGTGGAAATACTTTGTCTTATTCTTGAAAGGAAAGATAATTTTTCTGAAATGTAGGGATGTAAAAGTGACTGGAGGTGCAAGTTTTGTTTCAAAAATATTTCTTAGGGGCAAATGTGCTTGGTGAAATTTGATTGTATCTGATTAATTGATAACGTTCCTTCACTTCCTGAACACAATGTTTTTCTCTTATCTTATCAAAACAGAAAAATACATGTTTCATCACCGATAGAAAAACCAATTTGACAACTCAATATTTATAATATCTCAAACAGTCCAATGTTCTATCGTGACATTACATGAGTTTGTCACGATCGTCATGAGTGAGACCAATTCGCAGCGGGGTATGCATACATTCTCCTTTTAATAAATGAAACACTTAACAAAACAACAAAACCAACGCACGAAACGTGAAGCTATACAAATTAGTGCAGACAGGCAACGAAACATAGTCAAGATCCCCACAACACAAATGATGAAAATGGCTACCCAAATATGATCCCCAATCAGAGACAACGATAAACAGCTGTCTCTGATTGGGAACCATATCAGACCAACATAGACATACAAAAACCCTAAACATATAAAATCCCTAGAAATACAAAAACTAGAGTACCCACCCTAGTCACACCCTGACCTAACCAAAATATATAGGAAAACAGAGATATCTAAGGTCAGGGCTTGACAGAGTTGCTCAGTAGTCATTTTCTCGGTCAGGGCGTGACAGTACCCCCCCCCCAAAGGTGCGGACTCCTGGCCGCAAACCTGAACCTATATGGGAGGGTCCAGGTGGGCATCTACCCTCGGTGGCGGCTCCGGGTCTGGACGCAGTCTCCCCTCCTTACGCTACTTGCTCCGCTTTTGTGGAACCGGACCGTGGATCATCGCCGGAGGCTCTAGACTGCAGCTCGTCGCTAGAGGCCCCGGACTGGGGACCGTTGCTGGAGACCCCTGACTGGGGGCCGTCGCTGGAGACCCCGGACTACGGACCGTCGCTGGAGGCTCCGGACTGGGGACCGTCACTGGAGGCTCCGGACTGTGGACTGTCGCTGGAGGTTCCGGACTGTGGACTGTCGCTGGAGGTTCCGGACTGTGGACCGTCGTTGGAGGGTCCGGACTGGAAACTGTCGCCGGAAGCTCTGGACTGGGAACTGTCGCCAGAAGCTCTGGATTGGGAACTGTCGCCGGAAGCTCTGGACTGTGGAGGTGCACTGGAGGTCTGATGCGTGGGACCGGTACAGGTGGCACCGGGCTGATGACACGCACCTCAGGGCGAGTGCGGGGAAGAGGCACAGGACGTACTGGACTGTGGATGCACACTAGAGACCTGATGTGTGGGACCGGGTCAGGTGACACCGGCTGATGACAAGCACCTCAGGGCGAGTGCGGAGAGGAGGCACAGGACTTACTGGACTGTGGAGGCACACTGGAGACCTGATGCGTGGGACCGGTACAGGTGGCACCGGGCTGATGACACGCACCTCAGGGCGAGTGCGGGGAGGAGGCACAGGACGTACTGGACTGTGGAGGCGCACTGGAGACCTGGAGCGTAGAGCTGGCACAATGCATCCTGGCTGGATGCTCACTTTAGCTCGATACATGCGGGGCGCTGGCACAGGACGCACTGGGCTGTGAAGGCGTACTGGCGATACAGTACGTAGAGCCGGCGCAGGATATCCTGGTCCGAAGAGGTGTACTGGAGACCAGGAGCGCTGAGCCGGCACAACCAGTCCTGGCTGGATGCTCACTCTAGCGCGGCAAATGTGGGGAGCTGGAATAGAGCACACCGGGCTATGAATGCGCACTGGAGACACCGTGCACATCACTGCATAACACGGTGCCTGACCAGTCACACGCTCCCCACGGTAAGCACGGGGAGTTGGCTCAGGTCTGAACCCTACCTCCGCCAATTTTTTATTGGAGCTGCCTCTCGGGCTTCCCTGCTAGCCGTGTCCCCTCGTATCGTCGTCGTTCCTCTTTGGCTGCCTCCGCCGGCTTCCATGGCAGGGTCTTGTCCCCTGCCATTACCTCCTCCCAGGTCCAGGATGTCCTCCACTCACTTTTCTCCCGGGCCCGGGATCCCTGCTTCTCTTCAACACGCTACTTGGTCCATTGGTGGTGGGATCTTCCTGATCGTGGTATGACTGAGACCAAGGCGCAGCGGGGCATGCATACATTCTCCTTTTAATGAATGAAACACTTAACAAAACAACAAAACCAACGCACAAAATGTGAAGCTATACAAATTAGTGCAGACAGGCAACTAAACATAGTCAAGATCCCATGACACAAATGAGGAAAATGGCAACCTGAATATGATCCCCAATCAGAGACAATGATAAACAGCTGTCTCTGATTGGGAACAATATCAGGCCAACATAGACATACAAAAACCCCTAGACATACAAAAGCCCTAGACATACAAACACTAGAGTACCCACCCTAGTCAGACCCTGACCTAACCAAAATATATAATAGAAAAATAGAGATATCTAAGGTCAGGGGGTGACAGAGTTGCTCAGTAGTCATTTTCTCTTCCAAGAAAGTAAAATGAAGCAAGGTGTCACACCCGGACCATAGTTTGCTTTGTATGTTTCTATGTTTGTTTGGTCAGGGTGTGATCTGAGTGGGCATTCTATGTTGTGTGTCTAGTTTGTCTGTTTCTGTGTTTGGCCTGATATGGTTCTCAATCAGAGGCAGGTGTTAGTCATTGTCTCTGATTGGGAACCATATTTAGGTAGCCTGTTTGGTGTTGGGTTTTGTGGGTGATTGTTCCTGTCTTTGTGTCTGTTGCCCCAGATAGGGCTGGTTCAGTTTTTCACGTTTCTTATTTTGTATTATACATTGTTCAAGTTATCATCTTTATTAAAGATGTATAAAAATAACCACGCTGCGTTTTGGTCCGCCTGTCCTTCAACAGAAGACAGCCGTGACACAAGGACTGTCCTTATTTAAAGGGATACTTCGGGACTATGGGAATGAGGCCCTTTATCTTCTTCCCCAGAGTCAGATGAACTTATTTGATACCATTTTTAGCACAATGACTATGGGTATTTAATAGCAGTCATTGTGCTAACACTTGTTAGCATTGGCTTGCAAAACTACCTCTAACTTCCTTCAAACTAGACACAGAGACATAAAAATAGTATCCACAAGATCCTCTGACTTTGGAGTAGTAGATAAAGGGCCTTATTGCCAAAATCTCTAACAATTCCTTTAAGATAAAAACAGAGAAACTGGCACATTTTGTTTGACATTTTACTTTAATTCATCAGCATATTGAAAATTATTATTTCCTTCGTAAACACTTTTATACCACGTTCATATAGATTTGGCACAGCTGACTAGTTTTAACGCTTCCTATCAAGTGCCATTACTAGATTGGAGTCAGCTGACTGAAATCCAGAATAATAGCCCAGTTTAACAACCCGTCCTCCTATTCATTGTGTAGTATGCATACGTCAATAATGAGTATGGACCATGTCTTCCTCCACTGGGATGCTTGTATCGGTCACTTTTCTACTACTTGTGTCATTGTCTGGCCAGCTCAGTTACAATTACAGTGTGACCATCCGATATACTATACTCAGACACTTTTACCTTGAGGTACGCCACCCCTCTATACATTACTCAGTCTTTTCTTCACAACCAGGATGCACAGGATGCACCTGAGCTCAATTTTGTGTCTCATAGCAAAGGGTCTGAATACTTATTTAAATAAGGTATTTCTAATAATCTGTTTTCGCTATGTCATTGTGGGGTATTGTGCGTGGGTACATTTTGAAAAAGTAAAGGGGTCTGAATATTTTCCAAATGCACTTTAACTCAGTATTTGTATTATATATTTCATACAGTATTTTCTGCTCATATTTATCAAGGGTGCCACTAATTATGGGCCTTACTGTATATGCAATATATACATAACCCAAACAAAGTACATTGCTGTGCATCGTAAATAACTACTCATTATTAGTTGTAGATCAATCAGTGAGTGAGCACAATTGATGCTCTAGAACCCGGCCATAGACTCTCTGACCAGAGGCTCACAATAGGTAACGGAAGTGTGGCTGCTTTCCCCAGCTGGATAAATGCATCTTCTCTAGGAAACCAAAATGTAACTGTGATAGTGGTTAGTTCCAAATGTTCAATTTGTGCTAAAATTCACAGTGCACTGTTTATATCACCATATAAACTGATTTTACAAGGAGGTGTTTTGCTTTGGGCAGCAAAGTTAAATTAATTTTGTTCTCGGTAAAGGCCCAGAAACAACAATTGTCTCAGACATCTGAAAAGGATAAATAGGGTCAATTCTGAGTCAGCTTTACACCTGCATTTGTTTGAGTTAGTTTTTTTCACTGCTTTGTGACCTTGAATGATAGATTATTAATATTCCCATCATCTGTTTGTACGGACATTGAGCTATTGAAATTAATTTGTAATTTGTTACAGTATCTTATCTATTCTTTCTGCTTCACTAGGGAATTCATAGTATGAAAATGGCTTATCAGAGAAGTTTATTTGCCACAAACAAGTTATGACATGGTATTATTATATGCACTAGGCTTAACTATGACTTACTATGACTTAATCCCCTCTCAGCCATATATTATAATTCTGATCAATCAGTTTACTAATATGTGAGTTTCTTTGCAAATCCTTGAAATTGTGCATACCGCAAACATGTTTAGTAGTATATTGTTACTATGCAGTACTTGTAATTACAGTATTTTAACACATGAATACACCGGTTTAGGGGCAGCTTTAGCTATTGGAAAGTGGGAATTGTATCCAATTTCTCAAGTCATTGTAGCTTACCCTTGGGTCAGTTAGGAACTAGTCTTAGATCACATTCACAGACAGAAACTTCAGCTATAAATTTTTTTTATTCGCTATGAATTGAAAGCTGTAATTAAATATGGGTACATTAGAGCTACTTTTATATTACTTTGTTCTTTATACTGCTGGACAGATGCAGTTTACAAACGCTTGCATCATGCTCCTTAGATGGTCTAGCACGTGCCTTTTGTAGGCCCAAGGATCAATAGAAAACAAATAACAACATTATTTTTAGTTTTGGAATTCAGTCGGGGTCTCAACTTACTGTTGAGAGTTAAAATAGTAGAATACACAAGGTGCAACTTTGAAATGTGGTTCTGCATTATCAGTTTTTCGAATATGTCAGCCACTCAATTAGCCAGTCATTTTTTTTTTGATAGATAAAGTCTAGTGGCCAGCTATCTAAACTTGTAGTGGGGTGGCAGGTAGCCTAGTGGTTAGAGCGTTGGGCCAGTAACTGAAGGGTTGCTAGATCGAATCCTCGAGCTGACAAGGTAAAAATCTACCGTTCTGCCCCTGAACAAGGCAGTTAACCCACTTTTTCTAGGCCGTCATTGTAAATAAGAATTTGTTCTTAACTGACTTGCCTAGTTAAATAAAGGTTTTAAAAAATCATGGTTGAATTACTGACCGGGGGGGGCCCACTGGTTTTGTTAGTCACTCTCACTCAAATATCATATATAAAACTGGAATTTCTCTCCACCCTATGGAATAATTTGTAGAATTGCAGGAAATTAGCGGTAAAACTGCTAATTTTGCTCTCCGCCCCATGGCAAAATGAGTAGAATTGCATGAAATTGGTCATAAAATTACAAAATCTTCTCTCCGCCCCATGGCAGAATGTGTATAATTTCAGTAAACTTGCTTTAAAACTTAAACATTTTCTCGATGTCCAATGGCATAATGTGTAGAATAGCAGAAAAATAACTGTACAACTTCACATTTTTCTCTCCCCAATCAAGAGGGGGGCCACTGAAATATTTTGCTGATTTCACTTTTTTTGTGGCCCCCAACCCTATCAAAGTTGCCCATCCCTGGGCTAGCATTTGTCAGAGGTGTCTAGACAGTTTTGTTTTTGTGTTGTCATAATAACATTGGAGGCTACTTATAGACACAGAATAGTTCATATAAAAAAGTCCTCCTGCAGTTATACTGTAGCTCGCTGTCCTTTCAAATGTACCTTAAGTTTGTTAATTTTACACACTCAAGTCAAAATAAGATCCTTTTTTTAAATAGATCCCGCAAGAAAATATATATAATTTCGACACCAACATGTGTGTCCCTACCAAATGGTGATTGAGTGTGCACAATGGATCACAGCCAATTACCGTCCGACCCATTTGATTTCATCAGCTGGCAGAAGTGTCTCAGGCCGATCAATCTCAAACAATTGAGGCTGCAGATGACAAATTACGCACATTTTTCACAGTTACATTGTTGTCATTTAGCAGACGCTCTTTTCCAGAGCAACTTACAGTTAATGCATTCATTTTAAGATAGCTAGGTGGGACAAACACATATCACAGTCATAGTAAATAAATTTTTCCTCAATAAAGTAGCTATCAGCAAAGTCAGAGTTAGTAAAGGGGAATGTTAGTTCTTACAGTAGACATTTTAATTTGATTTACATTTTTTGGTGCATTTTGGGGGGGGGGGTGGTCGGGGTGAGGAAGGGCTGTGAGAAGGGAAAGGTTGTATTAAAGATACTTTAATAGAAAATTACTCAAGTAAAAGTCCCCCAGTAAATTTCTACTTGAGTTAAAGTCTAAAAGTATTTGGTTTAAAATCTACTTAAGTATCAAAAGTAAAACAATGAATCATTTCAAATTCCTTTTTTAAGCAAACCAGATGGTACCATTTTTATTTATTTATGGAAAGCCACGGGCACACACATAATTTACAAACGAAGCATGTGTGTTTAGTGAGTCTGCCAGATCAGAGGCAGTAGGGATGATCAGGGATGTTCGGTTGATATAAGTGTGTGAATTTGACTATTTTCCTGACCTGCTAAGCATTCAAAATGTAAAGAGTACTTTTGGGTGTGCTATCCAGGAGCATGGGTACAGGACATCAATAAGCTGCTGCTAAACATTTTAAACCAGCATCAGGAAATTGAGTCTATCATAGTTCATGTTGGATTCAATGACATTATGAAGGGCAGCTCGGAACAACTGAAGATGGATTTTAAAGAACTGATTGGGTCTCTGCTTGATACCAACAAACACCCCATAATATCTGGCCCTGTGCCCTCCCTAAATCATGGCGTTGAACGTTTCAGCAGACTTTTAGCCCTACATAACTGGCTACGAGACTATTACAGCTCTGTGGGTGTAACATTTATTGACAATTTTGATACCTTCTGGAAACAAAGCTTGTTTTATAAGGAGGATGGGATCCACCAAAATCATTTGGGTTCCCGGATCCTTTAAAAAGCATTATAATGCTGCATTGAGACAATGATTTATCAATGACCCAAGCCTAGCTCAGTTAATCCCTACCATTGTGTCGCTAAATTGTCATTATGCTTCAGCAAATGTACATTATGCCAGGGGCATTGGAATACACAATGTAAATAGCCTAATTTATGTCCCTCTAAATTCCCTGAATGCCTCTGCTGATCCTACAGCTATTGTGTGCAGTAATCATGTACCAATGAACCAGAGTTATTCTGTTAGCACTAAGGCGGTGTGCCCTAGTAGGAAGTCCACTATGTGCAGCTCACCCTGCACTAGCCTAAATAACATGAGCATGTCTACTTCTGCTAGACTTCCCAGTAAAACAATGAAAACAATCAAGCATTCCAGAAAAGTGATAAATATAGCCCACATTAACATATGTAGCTGAAGAAACAAGGTTCATGAAATCAATCATTTGCTAGTAACAGATGACATAAATATTCTGACAATCTCTGAAACTCACTTAGATAATACCTTTGATGATACAGTGGTAGCAATACATGGTTGTAACATCTACAGAATATACATACATGCCAAAGGTGGAGATGTTGCCATTTATATTTAGAACCACATTCATGTAAAGCTTAGAGAGAATACTGTTGAAGTAGTATGGCTATCTCACCTAAAGCCTATTCTGGTGGGAAGCTATAGACCACCATGTGCTAACAGTCAGTATCTAGATAACATGTGTGAAATTATTGATAATGTATGTGATATCAACAGAGAGGTATATTTTCTTGGTGATTTAAACTGGCTTTCATCAAGCTGCCCACTCAACAAAAAGCTTCAAAGCTGTAACTAGTGCCTGCAACCTGGTTCAGGTTATCAGTCAACCTACCAGGGGAGTTACAAAGAGCATAGGAATGAAATCATCAACATCGATTGATCACATCTTTACTAATGCTGCAGAAATTTGCTTTAAAGCAGTATCCAAATCCATCAGATGTAGTGATCACAATACATTAGCCATATCTAGGAAAACCAAAGTTCCAAAGGCTGAGCTTAATATAATGTATAAGTTTTGTAGTGATTCATACGTTGTTGATGTAAAGAATATTTGTTGGTCTGTGTTGTGAATTGAGGAGCAACCAGACGCTGCACTTCACACATTTATGAAATTGATTATTCCAGTTACTAATAAGCATACACCCATTAAGAAAATTACTGTAAAAACTGTTAAATCCTCATGGATTGATGAGGAATTTAACAATTGTATAGTTGAGAGGGATGAGGCAAAGGGCATGGCAAGTAAGTCTTGCTGCACAACGGATTGGCAAACACACTGCAAATTGAGAAATGATGTGCTAAACTGAATAAAAAGAAGAAGAAATAATGCTATGAAACAAAGATAAATGACATAAAGAATGATAGTAAAAGCTTTGGAGCACCTTAAATGAAATTTTGGGCAAAAAGGCAAACTCAGCCTCCTCATTCATTGAATCAGATTGCTCGTTCATCACAAAAACCATTGATATTGCCAATTACTTTAAATATTTTTTCATTGGCAAGATTAGCAAATTTAGGCATGACATGCCAGTCACAAATGCTGACACTACACATCCAAGTATAACTGATCAAATTAGGAAACACAAGCATTATAATTTTGAATTCCGTCAAGTGAGTTTGTAAGAAATTAACAAATTCTTGTTGTCTATCAACAATGACAAGCCACCAGGGTCTGACAACTTGGATGGAAATTTACTGAGGATAATAACGGATGGTATCGCCACTCCTATTTGTCATATCTTCAATCTAAGCCAAGCAGAAAGTGTGTGCCCTAATCCTGCTACCGAAGAATAGTAAAGCTCCCTTTACTGGCTCAAATAGCTGACCAATCAGCATGTTAACAACCCTTAGATACAATGCTATGTTACAGTAAACAAATTGACAACAGACTTTCAGCACGCGTATAGGGAAGGACATTCAACAAGCACAGCACTTACAAAAAAAAACGATGATTGGCTGAGAGAAATTGATGATAAAAAGATTGTGGGAGCTGTTTTGTTAGACTTCAGTGCACTTTTGACATTATCGATCATAGTCTGCTAATGGAAAAACATATGTGTTATGGCTTTACACCCCCTGCTATATTGAGGATAAAGAGTTACCTGTCAAACAGAACACATAGGGTGCTTTTTAATGGAAGCATCTCCAACATAATCCAGGTAAAATCAGGAATTCCCCAGGGCAGCTGTCTAGGCCCCTTAATTTTTTCAATCTTTACTAATGACATGCCACTGCCCTTGAGCAAAGCCAATGTGTCTATGTATGCGGATGAATCAACACTATACACGTCAGGTACTACAGCAAGTGAAATCACTGCAACACTAAACAAAGAGCTGCAGTTAGTTTCAAAATGTGTGGCAAGGAATAAGTTAGTCCTAAATATTTCAAAAACTAAAAGCATTTGATTTGGGACAAATAAATCTTGTAATACATGTGGAAATTCAGCAAGTTGAGGTGACTAAACTGCTTGGAGTAACCCTGGATTGTGAACTGTCATAGTCAAAACATGTTGATACAACAGTAGCTAAGATGGGGAGGAGTCTGGCCATAATAAAGTGCTGCTCTGCCATTTTAACAACACTATCAACAAGACAGGTCCTACAGGCTCTAGTTTTGTTGCACCTGGACTACTGTTCAGTCATGTGGTCAGGTGCCACAAAGAGGGACCTTGAAAAATTACAATTAGCTCAGAACAGGTCAGCATGACTGTCCCTTAAATGTACCCAGAGAGTTAACATGAATAATATGCATGTAAATCTCTCATGGCTCAAAGTGGAGGAGAGATTGACTTCATCACTACTTGTTTTTGTACAAAGTGTTGACATGCTGAATGCACCGAGGTGTCTGTTTAAACTACTGTACTGGCACACAGCTCGGACACCCACGCATACCCCACAAGACATGTCACCAAAGGGCTCTTCACAATCCCCAAGTCAAGAACAGACTATGGGAGGCGCACAGTACTACATAGAGCCATGGCTACATCGAACTCTATTCCACATCAGGTAAATGATGCGAGCAGTAGAATCGGATTCAAAAGATAAAAAAGACACCTTTATGGAACAGCGGGGTCTATGAAGAGACACACACACAGGCACAGACACACATACACATGATAAGACACATACTCTATACACAAGTACACATGGATGTTGTAACACACTAAATGTATTGGGTAAAGTGTTATGAAATGTAATGTCATGTAATATGTTTCATTGTGTATATAACTGCCTTAATGTTGCTGAACCCCAGCAAGATATTGGGGATCCTTAAAAAATACAAATAAATATACTAATATTAATTGCTTGCAGAGCGGAACAGCACACCTCACGGTACTAATTGCTGATTGCCTAGGAGAGCAAAAACCACTCCCCCTCCAATACAGCCACTGATTACCAAAACAACAACAGTCACAAATTACCCTGCCCCTTAATCCTGGTTGTGTCAACAATCATCTGCAAGTTATAAGCAGTCAGCAGTTCACATACCAAGTAGGCTCCTGGGAAAACAGGCAGCACTTAAAGTAGAAGGCCCTTGCTAGCAAAAAGACAGTACTAGACAACAACAGAAAAATACAAAAATTATACTTATCACTCCTAGAGATATGAAGAGTCCTCAAGCTAAAGAATGAAGCATAATGAAGATACTTAACAATGACAAGAAAATACAGCTTGTCTGGTAAATTATATATTTCCCACATGACCTCACCTTTCCGTTAGATGCACTTTATTAGTTTTCCAAGCCCAAATGAGCCTCATTAGACGACTCTGTCTAATTATAGGACATACAGTATATTTAAAGACTGCAGCGTTTACCACAGTGCTGTGAGAAATAAAATGGCATTAATCAATCTGCTTCATTTCAGACAGTTGAAAACAAAGCCATGGCATCTAATGAAGCTGTGTTTTTTTTATCTGGTTGGTTACACGTAAATGGTGTCCATTTCTAACAGGATTGGCATGTGTTTGATTGAGTAATCTTTCTGTGCTGTTGATTGATATAGAAGCTATTTGAGCGTTAAAAAGCGCTTTTGAGAAAACCTTTCTAGAGGTTGTCTAGAGTCAAACCTCATTAAGTTTGTTTTGTCAACATGCTGGTATGAGTGAAAGGCTTCCTTTTTTTTAACCCTAATTAGTCATCTGAACACAGTTTAGATTTCCTGGTGTTTAGAATATTGCCGTCAGACAAAACATTTTCCCGCAATTATGGGGAAGCGCTCATGCGCAGTCTTAATTGACGCTTCTGCAGCAAGGCATTAAAAGCCCACTGTAGAGAATAGTCATATTTTCAATATGAACAACAACCCTCTGAGTTTACCCAAAATGTAGAAGAAACATTTTTGTCTGGAAATCATTGTTTTTGTGGAAATATTTTTTATTTTGGCCTGAAATTCAAATGATAGGATGTTGCTTTACCAATAGGTTGAGTGGCTATGGTTTCGCTGGCTGAAACAAATCCTACATTTCCATTCTCATGCTGAATAAGAAATACCGGAATAAGGAAATCAAACTATCACTGGCCAGCACTTTTAGTGCTCTGGTAGCCTTATTCGTAGACAAGAAGAAACATGGATGTAGTCTACAGGATGAGGGAGAAATGCTTCTAACTGTAGAAATCCTCAGTAGTCCAGGAGGACCATGGTGTGCTTTAAATATATTATGACTAAATTCACACGGGACACATTTAGTGTGGTGTATTGAGTTGAACATGCCATTTTGGTTTTTCAGAGAACTACACTTTATAAAAATATTCTCTCCTCTTGGGTTTTCAGGCCGTCATGAATTTTTACAACATTGATGTCATTTTCCTAAGTGATTTCAGCCCATTGCAATAAAACATTTATATACAGCCCCATCGAAACTGCTGTTACATAGACCTCATATATTTGTATTACTGCTTGGTGGATTGTTTGAAATATTTCTGAGTGTTAAATCATTTATTTCCTTTTCTGCATCAAAAGTTTGCTGTATTTGTGGGCAATTCCACGTTAATGGAATTACGCCGAGATGCCAAACAAAAAACATTGCTTTCTAACTTTATCAAACCATACAACTCTATGCACAATGACTACTTTGAATGATTTACATAGTAAAACAACTATAATAATGTACTGGGAAACCGTGCAGATTCAGTTTGGTACCAAACATTGTATCTGCACAGTTCTTCCTGTCAAAAATATTTTAGTAACATCTCCAGTGGAGTTTTTTTTATTCGTCTTGTTTTTTTGTTTTGGTATACATTTTAAGTGAAAAATCTGATATTCAGTGTAATTCCGTTACCATGGAATTGCGCATTAGCAGAGGGATCTAATATTTTAATACATGAAATAAATAAAAATACAACTTGAATATCAGAAAGTCTTGACAGTAATTTATACATTTAACTCAGCTGACGACTGGCTTTGTGTACTTCTTAAAACACATTACCTCCACATGTGACAAAAGCTAAAATAAGGTACCCTTTTCAAAACATTGTTTTTAATCAAAGTTCAAGACTTTGTGGTTTTTGAAAAGGCTATAGGTCTACTTTAAAAGGAGAACTTGCAGACATAAGAACTGAAGATCTTGATATCATCTATCATAACTTTTGTCAGTCTTGATCATCTGACTTTGTTTACTCAAACATTTACACCAAAAATCTACCTCTCAACACTTTATACAACAAAAGAGTCAACTGTTTTTTTAAATACTCAATTTATCTCAAATTACAGTGGTTATTCTGCAGATACCTGTTTGGTTTGGTTTTGTAATTTTGTTTCATTTAGACTGTATTCCGTCTATTCAATTGATTATTTTGCTGAACGACATTGTGGGAATGATAGGTAACTGTGAGAGGAGAAGAATGTCATGATGGAATGAAAAGGTGAACCTTCAATGAACCCTCACTATGAAGGACAGACACCACTGATTTCACGATAAACAAGAAGAACTTGAGCAAATGGGAGAGAGAAGCAATGAAAAGAGAAGCAAACAGGAGAATGCAAGGAGGTTCTGATGAGAGAAAAAAGAAAGGAACCTTTGAGCCCAGAAAATGAGAGAAGGAACCAAGGGCATATATGGGAGGTCAAGAGAGAAAGAAAGCATCAATAGATTGAGTGAAGAAGAGATGGGAGCAAGTTCTTCAACCCCTTATGTAACCTCTAATGCACTGAAACTATTGACTGATTGAGAACGGCTGTATTGACTTTGATCTGAATTGAGTAACTTTCATTGTCAATTTTGCCCAGGCTGCAAGCTCAGCGTGTCAATTCACCCCCAGCCCTTTGGCGGAAAGGATATGAGCTCCCTCCTTGAGTTGATGATCTGCTTGGAGACGGAGACTGGATGAAGATTCATGTTTTCTCTGGCCTTTCTCGCTCACACACACAAATGCGCACATGCATGCAAGCACATACACACGCGCACACGCGCACACACACACACACACACACACACACACACGCGTTAAAATGGGCTCTGTTATCCACCAGCCTTTTGAGATGCCATGTGAAGCGGAGCCTTTCTTAGTTCTCCCTTGTGTTCTCTAGCTAAAGAGCTTTGGCTACTGGGAGAAGTGTAAGGATAAAGTTAATTAAAAATGCAGAAGAACATCAGCACACACTTCCCTCAGAGCGAGACCACTCTCACGCTCTCTTCTGGTATGTAATATAAAAATAAAAAAAAATTCTCCTCCGATTTATCCACTGCAGTCATTTTTAGGGCAATTTGTTCTTACATGGGTTGAGCACATGTACAATTGTGTTGATGGAGCAGTTGAATGGAGCAAGGGAGCAGTTGAAGAGGACAACACACCACACACTAAAGTGCCATATACTTTTCCAACGAATAAAAAATTATACTTGTCCATATTTGTAAAACTAATTAGGGTGCTCTTATTTCCTTCATGGGTGCTCAATACAATATTAAATTCAAATGTATAAACATGTATGGTAACTTTTCAATACACATAATGTGAAGGATCTTCTCATGCATACCTAATGTTATGTAACCAAAATGCATAACACCTTGTGATGTGTTCGGGATATAACTTTGTACATTATTTCATCAAATTGGATAAGATAGTAATAATAAATGACTTACAGTTAGATCATAGAGTGATGTGTCATCTTCTGCCTAGGATTATTAATCTGGATTAGCTGTTTGCTTTCCTCTTCCTGTCATCATTTTTCTATACCATGATAGCCTGATATACAGGAACTCCATGCACACATCCAGGAGTAGAGAGTGCCTAGGTGCTACACTATCCCAATCTAATCCTGATGGGTTTTGTCTTTTTCTTCTGGATGTAAGCCTCACAAACCACAAAATCAGACTTCATTGCTAGGCAACTAGTCTTTGCACAGAGGGGGAGAGAGACACTAGGCTGTGTTCTTTTTGTTGTTGGAGATCTGCTGGTGGGAGTAGCACAGCCCAACCAAAAGAGGACAAATGATACAGAAATGAAAGAAAACTGATACTAGTCATTTAACCGGTTCTCTCAACGACTACTATACAACGGTCGATTTGAACAGAGTCATGTATGACTCGTTCTTATAAACTCCTGGCCCTAATACTTTTACCATTCCTCTCCAGATTTCTTCTACCAGAATATCAACTGGTCTCACACTGTGAGATGTTGATTATTACCATACTGTAAATGTACTGGCCAGAGTACAGAGAGAGAGGATGAGCAGGGAAGGGAGCTCAGGAGAATGGAAATGATGAGGTAATCATTCACCCTGATCTGAATAAATAACGCCTCATTAAGCCATTGGAGACTGCAGCACGAAGGAGAGACATCCATAGCTCAGCATGGATTGGCCCATCCACTTACACCGAGTCAGGGGCTTCACTGTCAACACGCCACGCTGCTTCTCTCTCACAGACCCACCGCTCGCTCAGCCCATATCACGGCTAATTTGTACGCATCCATTAGACTGAGATGACTGATCTGAGATGCGTGGGAGTTCTTCAATGGTTCAGATCTGCTTGTTAATTGACTTGTGGGTGGAATTGCGAGGTCTTCGCCAGTCCGGGATAGGTACACTGTGTGACGGTTTGCTGCCTGCACACAATACAGTTAGCAAACATTGGTGATTTTCCATTCATTTGAAGTTATGCCATGTTCAAGGCAAGTCTGGTAAGTTTACAATGAATAAGTTCCAACTGTTTGAGTGCAGTGCAGTTCACCATCAACCCAAATTGAAATATAGTTTTCGTGTTTCGAATACACAGTCATTCAAAACGGTCCCAAGCCATTGCATATATGCCAAGTCTACTGTTAAAGCATATAGTATGTATAAGCTTGAGTGGATTGAACACTCCTCAGTGGCCAAAAGTCTATAGCCTACTCTCCTACTCTCATCAGCTGTCAGCAGCTTCCTTTACTTTCCCCCTGGGCAGTGCACTACAATACAATACAGTACATGAGCGAATCCACGTAAACAATGAGGACGTGCATTCCTTTATTACCCAGAGTAAACACAATAATACCAGGACATGGTCTTTTGTATCGGTCCATTCGGTTTTTAAAGTTCGATAGGTTGGTTCTCCAGCTGCAGATCTCTGATGAGGAGGAGGAGTGGGAATTGTTTCATGGAGTGGAATCCTGTGGTTTTGTTTTTATTCCCAGGGTGCACTTGTCCGAGCGGACTGAAGAGCACTCCGGCTCAAAAAGCGCCCAATCTCTCCTCACACTAAGTGGATGTGACAGGTAGCCATGGAAAACGCAAAATGGACACAGCACTGAAATTAAGGACACGAATACCAGTGTCACTGATAGCTTTTTTTCATTCGACACGGGATCACAATTGGAAAACAACCAACCGGAAAGAAAGGAATAGCAAAGGGTTTGATGTGTCTTATTTATTGCTGTTAAGCTTAACCTTCAAAGTCACATCACAAGATGATAGGAAATAAATTAAATGAGTTGAAAGAAAATGCTATTCCATGATATTAGAGGCATTAATCTTTGATGAAGGAGAAACAGGTTTCTTTTTGAGTGACATGGCAAGCAGGTCCAAAAAGGGTATGAGGGATACTGCCTATTAAATATTACCAAAGATACGTTATTGTCCTGGTTCCTTTATTGACCTACAAATCCTGTTTAGGACCATTGCTACAAATGTTGGTTTTAATTAATTAAGAGAGAGAAAATGTGACCCCGAACAGGAGAATTGTTGTAAATGGCAACAAAGCAAAGCAGACTGAACTTGTTTTGAAATAAAATGAGCGTATGGTCGGGGGAGAGCACACCAAAAAACATATAGGCTATATATCAAAACTAAAAACATACAAATTACCCATGTGAAGGAGGGCACCTGTAGGGGGGCACCTGTGCAAGTGCCTGGACTGTGGCTACAGCCAAAGACCTCCAACATAATCAAATCTTTGCCAACAATGTTGTTGAATACCAAGTTATTTGATCTTGGGTTCCTGCCACTGTAGAGGAAAGGTGTGGAAAGCAAGCATGATTCTCAGGGGAAAGGTCATTCATTGGACACACAGTGAGCTGTCCACGAAAACAAGGTTTTTCTGTTTCACAAAACAGACATAAAGAAGAGTCCCTTTCCATTGAACACACCACGTTATTTCAACATGGATAATTGGGTCATTTTTGCATGAAGAAGTGGACCAAAGCGCACCGTGGTAAGTGTTCATGATATTTTAATAGAACTGACCACTGAATAACAAGAATAACAAAACAACTACCCACACACACAGGTGGGAAAAGGCTACCTAAGTATGGTTCTCAATCAGAGACAACGACACCCGGCCAAACACACAGAAATAGAAAACATAGAACACAAAACATAGAATGCCCACCCCAACTCACGCTCTGACCAAACCAACATAGAGACATAAAAAGGATCTCTAAGGTCAGGGCGTGACAAAGACGTTGATCAATGAGATTACAATCTATATTCACTCAAAAAGACAGTTAGTTGAATTTCCAATGTGTTATTACTATGCTTTCCACCATCTAAAAGCACAACCAAATTCCAATGGAAAAACAATGTCTGATTTTTGGTAAAGTTGTCACCCAAATGTCTATCACTGTGCTTTCAACCATTTAAAAGCACAGCAAAGTTCAAACAGGAATACAATGTCAGATTTTTTGTTTATTTATACAACAGATGAATGTTTGATATCATTGTGCTTCATCTAAAAGCAGAACCAAATGACCTGATTTGCCTTAAAAGTACATGGTGCAAGTGATCATTGCCGCTAGAGATTTTTCACAGACTATTACACCAATTGTGAAGATCTCCGCAGACTTGTGATGACCAATGAATGCTATCATGTACATGTACTCTTGTATAGTTACAGTCACCTCAGAATGTGACCATTGATGTGTTACTAATTTTAAGGTTGAATGTTACATTAGTTTGTAAGATAGTCTTAACTTTAGGCTATTTACTGTATTAGAAATGTAATATTGAATGCAACCAAATATAAACATTTAAAGTAGATGTGCTTTGATAGTTCTGCTTGAGCAACTGGCTTAATCCCATTCTTTAACTGGTTGAGTTGGAGACATGAATCCAACATATAATTTGTTAACTTGTCGACAAGATAATAGGATATTTATTGTATTTAAAGGGGATTTATCTTCTTTTTGGATAGTTCCATCTGTGCCACTGACTTAGTCTGGTTTAATTCCAGTTCTTCCACAAATTAATAATTAATATGTTGGATTCAAGTTTCCATCTCAACCAAAAATCCAGGTTAAAGAAAATTATTAAATCAAATGAAAGCAAACTTCAAATGCACTTTAAATCAAGTTTGATTTGAGTTAATCCTATTCTTTCACTTTGGAATGACTAATAGTAACAGTGAATATATTTTGTTTTTAAGTGGAGCTCTCTCAACAATCATTTTCATGTTAGGACATTTGTAATCGTAAGTGACAAATATCATAGCTATGCAGGGCTGGGCTTGGTTAAATGGGCTTGGATGGGAAACCAAAGGATAGACCAAAGGGTAGATCCATTCTCCAGTAGAAGGTGCTGCCCAGCCTATAGATTTTTTTCTGATAGTGGATATAACATTGAAGATCTGATGTTGTTTAAAAGCGACAAGTTCAACATAAAACTGAAAAAATATAAGCACAATATGTAAAGTGTTGGTCCAATGTTTCATGAGCTGAAATAAATAAGCTTATTTCTCTCAAATTTTGTGCACAAATTTGAACATTTTATTCTTTGTCAAAATAATCCATCCACCTGAAAGGTGTGGCATACCAAAAATCTGATTAAACAGCATGGTCATTACACAGGTGCACCTTGTGCTGGGGGAAATAAAAGGCCACTCTAATATGTGCAGTTTTGTCACGCAACACAATGCCACAGATGTCTCAAGTTTTGAGGGAGCTGCAATTGGCATGCTGACTGCAGGACTGTCCACCAGAGCTGTTTCCAGATAATTTTATGTTAATTTCTCAACCATAAACTGACTCCAACGTCGTTTTAGAGAATTTGGCAGTACGTCCAACCTGCTTCACAGTAGCAGACCACATGTAACCACGTCAGCCCGGAACCTTCACATCGAGCTTCTTCACCTGCGGGACTGTTAGAGGGTGGAGGGCAGGTTGCTGAGGAGTATTTATGTCTGTAATAAAGCCCTTTTGTGGGGAAAAATGTATTCTGATTGGCTGGGCCTGGCTCCCAAGTGGGTGGGCCAATGCCCTCCTAGGCCCGCCGATGGCTGTGCCTCTGCCCAGTCATGTGAAATCGATAGATTAGGGCCTAATTTATTTATTTAAATTGACTGATTTTCTTATATGAACTGTAACTCAGCAAAATCTTTGAAATTGTTGCATGTTGCATTTATATTTTTTTCAGTATATTTTATACAAGGTTTGTCTATATTGAAATTTGGTTACCCTGATGACATAATCCTGTGTGTCACGAATCCCGCCGAAGATGGTGCCTCTTCCTGTTCGGGCGGCGCTCGGCGGTCGTCGTCGCCGGCCTACTAGCTGCCACGATCCCCTTTTCTGTTTCATTTAGTTTTGTCTGATTAGTTGCACCTGTTTCTTGTTTAGGTTTTGGGCTATTTAAACCCGGTAGGCCCGCCGGCTTTTGTGCCGGCTTGTTTTCTGTTATTTGATGTGTGTGATTTCTGTGGAAGTATTTTGTTCTCAAACCGTTTCGTCCTGTTGTTTTGGACTGGGTCTTATTGCGCCCGTGTGTGTGGCGTTGACCGACACTGTTGTTTTGGGAATAAACATTCCACATATCAACTACCCTGCTCTCTGCGCCTGACTCCTCCACCCACTACTTCTAGAAGTACATGGCTCCCGCAAAACAAGTTGATTACTTTTTTCAAATCCACATAGATTCATTGACAAATTACATTGAAACATCTTAGATTCAACCAGTTTGTGCCCAGTGGGTTTCTTATACACAGTGGTACCTACCAAATACGTGTCTGTAACATTCAGATACTAATTTGATGGCTAAATTAGTGATGGCTAACTACTTTGATGGCTAAATCATCATCAAAAAAATACAAAAACAAAGACCTTAACTAGAATCAACTAAAAGTAGAAAAATGTAACTACAGTTAAAAAAATAAATGACAGTGAGTAATTGTGCATCAGCGGTATGAGAGACCAAGTGCAGCACTCTTTAATGTCATCTAATCACCATGTCTGATAAAAGGGGTTAGGAGAGACGCATGGTTCGACGAGGCAGGAAAGGTCACATTGAGGCACAGAACATGTGACTGTGCATATAATTTCAAATACATCCATTTGTCTCCTTGGTTGACAGAGAAATATTCACATTCTGTACGTGAATCCACTTTCACACACTGTTGCCTTCTTTTGACAAGCGACCTCAATGGCACAAAACACCCTTTCAAGTAGTTATGCCTCTCTCGTGATACACAGCGTTCACTCTCAAAGTTCTGCTCTCCAGAAGGCTAGAAATGTTATCTCCAACGGCTTCTGCAATTTGCCCTAATGGTTTTACATACCTCATTCCCTGAAACAGTCACTTTGATTTACCTGAGCTGTGCAGGCAGCTGCGGGGACATTGAAATTCTGCCGGATGGGTCCCATGAACAACAGTCATAAATAATCCAGAGGGTGTGTTCAACAAATAAATGGCTTTTTTCTTGAGTACCATCCCTCCTCTGTGGTGCGTAATGTGACTGGAGGCTGGATGGGCCTTGGTGGTGCCATCCTTCCCCATCACAATTAATTCTCATGTTCACTTATTGTGGCTTGTTCGCATTTATTATATAGCTCATTGAGGTCTATTCTCCTCTATACCAGCTCAGAACATAATGGTTTCCTCTAAGAGCACGTAGACGTCTCCCCCAGAAACATATGGCTGCTGTATGCTCCTTTACAACAGCACATCGGTCTATTCTCCTCTACAACAGCTGATAGAGGTATTTTATCATTGACTGTAGCAGTTCCTAGAGATCCATGGTAATAAGCGCAGTGCAACTTCAGTAAGATTAGAACAGTCCCATGTCCCCCTAAAATGTTTAATTATTTGTGTTTTTAGATTTGTACTGAGACCTAACATGGCCTAGCTGGCTGACTAATTTCTTTATTCAACATTTATTTATGCTAGTTCTTCTCATTGAGATTAAATCTCTTTTTCAAGAGAGACCAGTTTAGTGGTCATGATGTCATCTTGACAGGACAATGATTCTCAAGATGATCTCTCCACCAACCTTACCACTCAGTGTTAATATTTCAAAACCTTTTCCAAAGACATGCAAGTGGGTAATTCTGTTGGAGCTAACTTTGTTGTTCACGGAGGGGAGAAAAATAAAAAAGGAGAAGAAAAACACAATCAGCAGCCCTGAATGAAACCTTGTGATGAATCCATCTGCTCAGATGGAAAAACCATGTCCTATTCAGAACGTCTTTATTAATATGTAAAGCCCATGTGAAAGCACGATCAGTCACTAGTCACTCGAGGGGATAGAGAACACCTCGTCGGAAGGCTTTAGCGCAAGAGATGCTGGAAAGCTACTCCTGTTCTGTTTGGGTTTTAGCTGGAGGGTGAGAAGCAGATATAACCTGTTATCTGCTGGCACTGCTGTTATTTATTCCCTTGTTTAATTCCCACCCTCCCACTCACTGTGCTCACTGAGGATATAGGGCCCAGAACGCACAGCCCAAAATGGAGCCCAGGCACTACCTGTCTACACTGGTGGCTGGTAAGGATGATTGGGTAACGAAATGTAGTGGTTCGCAAACTTTTTGGGGGCATGACTCATCTAACGGCCCAGGCATTTCCTCTAGTGATCAAACTACCTGACTCTCAGTCACTTTCAATGGAAGGAAAACACAAAAAGAGACAATCAACAAGTTAACGGTTGTCGACTATTTGAGCAGAAAGTCCCAAATGTATGCAAATTAGAAGCGATGCAACACTACTGGATAGGCTAGGAGCCAACATGCCATCTCAAATCAAAATCAAAATCAAATCAAAATCAAATCAAATCAAATCTTGCATGCCTTTGCTGTCTCTGAGATTCCTTGTTACTTTGCAGCTATGGTGAAACCGCGACATAATCCCTCCAGAATAAATTTTGACCCCAGAGAAAGATAAAGTTTGTAGCCCGTAGGCCATTCTTAAAATGTAACCTATTATAATTTGTCCACAAACTACCAATGGGTCCCAAACCACCATTTTGGGAAACACTGACAAGCAGTGCATTAATTGTGTAATGCTCCTTAGTTATTCAACCTGCATCTGTCTGTGCTCTGTCTGGTTTGGGTAGGTATTATCTGAGGAGGCTAATTCAGGGGGGAAACATTGCATAATGGACAGGTAGAAATGAATTGTGTGGAACAGACTGGAAATCTCGTTGCTCTATAAATTACATTTCTATGCAATGTTTCAATTAATGCACTACACTAAATAAGCCCATAGTCATGATCTGTGTGGGTCAACACACCAGTTGAGTGCAGTGAAATCCGCTAATAAGCTATAACTAAGATAACATGTATTGATTCATTCTGCAAATCAGCAGAGATAATACAGCCGCTAAAGAAAAAATCCACCAAAAAGCCTGAAACTACATTTCCATGTTATATACACTGAACAAAAAAATAAACGCAACATGTAAAGTGCTGGTCCCATGTATCATGAGCTGAAATAAATGACCCCAGAAATGGTCCATACACACAAAAAGCTTATTTCTCTCACATTTTGTGCACAAATTTGTTTACATCCCTTTTAGTAAGCATTTCTCTGATCCACACCCCTACCTTTTTTTTAAAGGCATCTATGACCAACAGATGCATATCTTTATTCCCAGTCATGTGAAATCCATAGATTAGGGCCTATTTTTTTTATTGACTGATTTCCTTATATGAACTGTAACTCAGCAAGTTCTTTGCAATTGTTGCATGTTGCGTTTGATTTTTGTTCAGTATAATACTTCAAATTTGGAACAAACATGAACTCTAATCCAGAGAGATTTAAAAACATACAGGTCACATGAAAGTATTGAGTGTAAATTATCTTGCTCTGTTATCCCTTTGTTCTTCCCATGGATTTTGTCAGTTCCAACAAATCCAGGAAATGAGAATATGAGATTCCTCCACAGAGTTACATTTGGGTCGCTCCCTGGCAAACAGAGTGAAACTAGTCAAATGAGAAAGCCATTGGTGTGGGTTTATGACAACCTTTTTTGGTATTGTCAAAAACATGTGAAGTAGGCATAATTGTTTTATGTCCCCCTAGAATTTGTAATAAATGTGAAATTACAATAGAGAAGGACGGAATGGACATAGGGCAGTTCTAGAAAATATCTGATGACCTGGTCCATCTTTAGCGAAGTGGGCCTGTCTAAATAGTTTTTGTAATAAATATACACTGCTCAAAAAAAGAAAGGGAACACTAAAATAACACATCCTAGATCTGAATGAATGAAATATTCTTATTAAATACTTTTTTCTTTACATAGTTAAATGTGCTGACAACAAAATCACACAAAATTTATCAATGGGAATCAAATTTATCAACCCATGGAGGTCTGGATTTGGAGTCACACTCAAAATTAAAGTGGAAAACCACACTACAGGCTGATCCAAATTTGATGTAATGTCCTTAAAACAAGTCAAAATGAGTCTCAGTAGTGTGTGTGGCCTCCATGTGCCTGTATGACCTCCCTACAACGCTTGGGCATGCTCCTGATGAGGTGGCGGATGGTCTCCTGAGGGATCTCCTTCCAGACCTGGACTAAAGCATCCGCCAACTCCTGGACAGTCTGTGGTGCAACGTGGCGTTGGTGGATGGAGCGAGACATGATGTCCCAGATGTGCTCAATTGGATTCAGGTCTGGGGAACGGGCGGGCCAGTCCATAGCATCAATGCCTTCCTCTTGCAGGAACTGCTGACACTCCAGCCACATGAGGTCTAGCATTGTCTTGCATTAGGAGGAACCCAGGGCCAACCGCACCAGCATATGGTCTCACAAGGGGTCTGAGGATCTCATCTCGGTACCTAATGGCAGTCAGGCTACCTCTGGCGAGCACATGGAGGGCTGTGCGGCCCCGCAAAGAAATGCCACCCCACGCCATGACTGACCCACCGCCAAACCGGTCATGCTGGAGGATGTTGCAGGCAGCAGAACGTTCTCCACGGCGTCTCCAGACTGTCACGTCTGTCACATGTGCGCAGTGTGAACCTGCTTACATCTGTGAAGAGCACAGGGCGCCAGTGGTGAATTTGCCAATCTTGGTGTTCTCTGGCATATGCCAAACGTCCTGCACGGTGTTGGGTTGTAAGCACAACCCCCATCTGTGGACGTCGGGCCCTCATACCACTCTGTCTGTTTCTGACAGTTTGAGCAGACACATGCACATTTGTGGCCTGCTGGAGGTCATTTTGCAGGGCTCTGGCAGTGCTCCTCCTGCTCCTCCTTGCACAAAGGCGGAGGTAGTGGTCCTGCTGCTGGGTTGTTGCCCTCCTACGGCCTCCTCCACGTCTCCTGATGTACTAGCCTGTCTCCTGGTAGCGCCTCCATGCTCTGGAGACTACGCTGACAGACACAGCAAACCTTCTTGCCACAGCTCGCATTGATGCCACTTGTGTGGGTTGTAGACTCCGTCTCATGCTACCACTAGAGTGAAAGCACCGCCAGCATTCAAAAGTGACCAAAACATCAGCCAGGAAGCATAGGAACTGAGAAGTGGTCTGTGGTCACCACCTGCAGAACCCCTCCTTTATTGGGGGTGTCTTGCTAATTGCCTATAATTTCCACCTGTTGTCTATTCCATTTGCACAACAGCATGTGAAATGTATTGTCAATCAGTGTTGCTTCCTAAGTGGACAGTTTGATTTCACAGAAGTGTGATTGACTTGGAGTTGCATTGTGTTGTTTAAGTGTTCCCTTTATTTTTTTGAGCAGTGTATAACATGAGCTGGTTAGTATGTGTATATAATCCTTAGTAGTACTGCAGTAGAACTGTACGTAGTAGAACTGCAAAAGTGTTGCTCTCCACTTTCTAGAGGACCGAGTTTTGAAATCAGTGGAATGCTTGGTGTAATGACTGTAAAGTATGATAGCTAAGGAGATGAAGATTGCCAGGTGTTTGATTGCCAATATGCAGAGGGAGTCGACAAGAGAACACACAGAAGAAGGCTGTTGTATGAAACACCTGTCTCCGGATTACATCTTCAAACTACGGGCAACCTGTCACGTTCTGACCTTTATTTCCTTTGTTTTGTCTTTATTTAGTATGGTCAGGGCGTGAGTTGGGGTGGGCAGTCTATGTGTGTTTTTCTATGTTGGGGTTTTGAGTTCAGCCCAGTATGGTTCTCAATCAGAGGTAGGTGTCGTTAGTTGTCTCTGATTGAAAATCATACTTAGGTAGCCTGGGTTTCACTTTTGAGTTGTGGGTGTTTGTTTTCCGTGTGAGTGTTTGTTGCAACACGGTACTGTTTCGGTTTTGTTCGTTTCACGTTTATTGTTTTGTAGTGTTCAGTTTATGTATTTAAATAAACGTTATGGACACTTACCACGCTGCGCATTGTTCCTCCGATCCTTCTCGCTTTTCCTCCTCAGAAGAGGAGTAGGAATGCCGTTACACAACCATGGCATCCGTGACAAAGAGAGAGAAGTATCCATCCATGTATACGGGTAAGATAGTCTAGCTAACTACATTTTCAGATATTATACGTTTATAATTTTTTCAGAAAGTCGTTTTCATTTCAAGCTAAAGCATACTGTTAGCCAGCTAACTTTTGGCTCGCTTGCTAACGTTACGTAAATGATCTGTGTAGAAATATTATTCGTATCTCAGAGCCATTTGCATTGTTAGTTATAGCCTAATGCAAGCTAGGTAGTAACGTTATGAGTTGGGATTATGGTTCATTGTTTAGCTAGCTACATGTCTAAACAAAATACTCCACTATACAAGTAACCATTTCACTACACCTTCTGTATCCTGTGCATGTAATAAATAAACATTGATTTTATTTGATATAGTATGTGTTTACCAGAGATTGTAATTTGAAGAACATGATTTGCAACAAAGTCAAATTAGGATATAACGTTAGGCCACCGAGACAGTGTCCAAGTTCTAAAATTCTCCAGTCAAAGAATTTTGGCGCACTCACAACCGTAAGCTATTTTCTGTAATTGGCTCTCCATTAACTTGTAAATAAAGATATTGTTGTGAGTTGCTTTTCCTTTAATAATGATGACAAATAAGCAAAAGTGAAGATGTCAGCTATATGATATGGTCATTATTTGAACTGGCTAGCCAGCTAACTTAACATTAGCTAGCTAGCTAACAAGCTATAAATGGACCAAAACATTGTTTAGAATGTTGCTTTTAGTTTCCTGGTGTGCTAGATTGACATATACTAAATTCATTTTCAAACAGGTGGGTTTATTGGTGTTAAAATACGCTAGTTATGCTATTTTGGACCACCAGGCTGCTGATAGTTTTTGTGTTTATACTTTTTCATAACGACAATGACAAGTTTGATGTCGGACGACAATAGTGTTCATGATGCCACTGCGATAACTGTCGATAGACGTAGTATAAACCAGCCTTTAGTCTTGAAATATTTTGTTGTTTAGTACATGGCCTCACATGTGAATCCTTAATATGGGTGGGGCTAAGACTTAAGAGGGTGTGAACGATGCTGAATGGGTGTAGACAAAGAAGAGCTCTCAAGTAGGCTTACCAAAACACTCAAAGGCCATTTTCTCAAAAGTGAGGTTCCAAGTTGATCAACTTTCAAAGCAGAATTACTTTCCTATTGTAGTGTAGTGTATGATATACCATTTTCTAGCTCTGAGTCTCTACTTTTATCCAATGTAAAAACACCATTATAAATGTTGCTACCTAAGACCGAATCGAGTCAGTCAGTCACATAATGCACAATGACCATTATTTGGCTAATAATGGGGTTTCAAGGAAAAAAATGGGTCAGTGTTTTAGAAATGTCCAGGCCGATTTGTGGTCCCAGTCCACCCATGATAGAGGCAGTAAGCTAGCTCGGGTGACTATCTTGGTGGGGTAAACATTTATTTTATTTTTATGCATACCAGCAAAGCCACTATACAACACAAAACAATACATTAATCACACTATAACGGTGACCAATGGTGCCCACAAACTGTTAGGGCCTACATAAATTGTGCCAACAGCAGAGACCCAACAGCAGTCCCAACATCTTACCACTGCTACACCTAGCTATCAGCAGAGCCTTGTCTGCCAGCGAAACAGTTCATTCAGTCTCATTTACTGCCTTTAAAAAAATAGCTGATATGCCTGACTTTCTTAAACAATTGTGGTTTGTACTGAATATTGAGATGTACAAACTATGGCATAAGATGCAATCCTTAATTTCGATTAAGACATTAATGAGCGAGCTAGGATGGACATAGTCAATATAGCTATTTGTTCAACACTTTTGAAATGTACAGCAACAGAATTCAGAACATGGGCCGTTCATACAGTATTCTCCCTGTACACAATATCAGAAGGCTACATGTGCACCACCAAGTCAGAACAGTAGGCAAAATGAAGAGGGGGAAAAGGGACCAAATTATTAGGGTGAGGCACATGGGCTACTAACAGCTTACTACACAACATATACTTAGTATTACTTTCTTAGCTACAGTAATAAAAAAAAATCTCCCTGGCATATTGCATCATTTATGCAGCGTCATACAAGACATTTTTGGACCTTGTTGTGCTGTGCTCACTTGAACAGGAAGGTGGCTGGGCGGTCCTTGTTGGGCAAATTTTGTCATCAAGCTTTGTCATCAAAGTCTGTCATTCTCTGGATTTATGGTGCTTTCAAGACAACTGGGAACTTGGAAAAAACAAGGTTGAATCAGGATGATGTCAGTGATCTTCAGGCCGGAGCTTTAGAAAGAGGCCTGAGATCCCCGACTTGGAATTCCAAGTTGGATGACCGTTCAAAACGTATTTTCCCAGTCAGAGCTAATTTTTTCAGAGTTCCCAGTTGTCTTGAACTCACTATAGTCAGATTTCTCAGTTGATTTTCCAGTTGTTTGAGCGCAGCAGAAGTCATGCTGGATTGACAGCATGGCCAATGTTGAATGCTTATCCTTTAAAACTTGGAAAAGAGACTCATAAACCCAGACTTGGAACCACACACCCCCTCCACTGAATAGCAGGCTAGTGATTGCATTGCAATGCTTGCAGTTAGCCACCAATGGCCGATGAGCACCAATACGTTTTAGCTATCATTTCTATTCATTATTTATCTCCATATGACAAGGACTAAAAAGTATTTGCCAGTAGATTGTCGACTTGATTCATGATGATGACTGCTAGCTTGCTAGCTAAGATGATTAAAGTATGATGTTGACATGATCAGTCCAATCAAAGCTACTGTAGATGTAACATGATTTGACGTAATTTTATCTCTTGGCCAATGACCTTGAGCCTTGTAACTCTATGGCAGCACCCAAAGGGGCTTGAATTTTTTAGCTCTACACTTAGATTTGGTGGTGACATAGTGTCTCCATGAGTGACAGAACACTGAGCCAATCACGGCGGAGAACATTACCTAATCACTGCACAACTAGAGAACCTTACCAACCCCTATGCTTCGTATTTCACACTGGCTGCCCCACCACCACAGAAAACACTGAGCTAGGCTGAAACAACTGTATTTTGGAGCTGCCTTACTCAAGAAAGCAAAAAAGAGACCAACTATGTATGCAGCTTATTAACTCAATGATTATTTATCATGGGACGGCAGGTAGCCTAGTGGTTAGAACGTTGGGCCAGTAACTGAAAGGTTGCTAGATCAAATCCCCGAGCTGACAAGGTATAAATATGTCATTCTGCCCCTGAACAAGGCAGTTAACCCAGTGTTCCTAGGCCTTCAATGTAAATAAGAATTTGTTCTGCACTGACTTGCCTAGTTAAATAAATCAAATTATGTATTTTTTACATGGTTTGGAAACTGATATGTGACACGTATTATTTTCAAAATAACATGCAAAACATGGGGCTCAAAACATGTGGGGCTCAAAACAGGCTCTGCCCCACCTGCTCTGAATGATGGGTCGCCACTGGAAGGGAAGAAGGGGATGACTCCTGCAAATTCAATGGGTGAATGGCTTTAGTCTTTGTTTAAGACATTCAAAGTTTTACTCTTTGTCTGAGACATTCAGAATTACTTTTGAAGTCCTAATGGTCGCAGTGAGAAACGGATGGATAATTTTACATTACTGTGATAAATCCAGAAAGTACAATCCGTCTGGGATGCTTTCACCTTTACGTCACCCGTACCTAAATCTGCAGCATTAATTTGCCTGAAAAGGATCACATACTACTACTCCCATTCATATTTTCTCCTGACTAGACAGCAACACGTCTAAGAGATTCTCTTTGCAGGTTCAGTGATCATATTCCGGAACATTTGAGTCCATATGCTGTTTGTCTGCAGATAGGCAGCCAAACAGTAGAGTTCATTTTGAGTGGCTTCTTTTTGAAGATAGTTATCAAATCTAGAGAAGAAAATGAGTAAATGTGCAATGGCAGAAAGAGGGTTGAACATTAACAATTCAATGATTGTGGTTCTTACAGCTCGACGATGAAGAAGAGCACTTTGTGACTAGCCTTCAGGCATGAAATTATAATGCTAAGTAGGCCACTCATTCTACTACGATTACCAGAACCACTACTATGCGCAATAATAAAAACAATACGTATCATTAAGTGAGCTTTCGTTCTCTTAGTAAAAGTTATAGACAACTAATTGGGACAGTTATTCCAGAAGTCCTATTTCTGGAATCTCTGGAAACAACATTTGCAAGTATTTTCAAGTATCTGTAAATTGAATCATCTTTTTAACCACTGTAACATTGTTTTCCCTGGAACAGCGTATTTGTGCAATTTAATTGAACTATTTAATTAATTATTTAATAATGCAAATAAACTGCGGCTCATTGCTCTATTTAGAAACATAACTGTCCTCTGAGGACAAAGGGAAGAAAACAAAAAACATTTCCAGAGACTACATTTATGATAATTGAAGTGGGCTGAATACATTTCCATATTAAACAGAGAAAATTTGAAGGCTTCTACCAGACGATTCAATGAGACTGACCCTTGGAAACTAGCCTCACTAAGCACAGGATAGCCATTAATAGGCGAGGTTAATATCCGAGGCATTTATAAAGAAACACAATTACAGCTGTCACGCAGCATAAGGGTGACCACATGTCCCGGATTGTGCGGGACAGTCCCGCATTTTGGCCCTTTATCCCGCAACCATACAATCATGTCCCGCATTGTATAAAAAAATTCTAACACCACTAATATACAAAAAAGGTAGATTTGTTCCTTATTTCAGTGTGTATTAATTATTATTACTTTAATAAAATGTATTCATTTAGAAGACGCTCTTATCCAGAGTGACTTACAAGAGCAATTAAGGTTAAGTGCCTTGCTCAAGGGGTCGTCGGCTCAAGGGCACATCAAGGGCACATAGTTGGCTCAGGGATTCGAACCAGCAACCTTTCGACTCTCTATGTTTCAAATATTTCCTTCAATTCCCAAGAGGCTGAATGTATCTCACCAGAGAAATCATCTGAGTGAATGAAACAGTGTCCCTTTGTCTCAGTATGTGTAGTGTATCTATCTGATGCTGTCTGTTGTCTTAAGGGTCAAACATGACCTATGTTTAACAGCAGAGAAAACCCCCTAAATTACACTTTTTAAACTTGAAATTTGATTCATTTTCCTAGAGTGACCCCAACATTAGAAAAAGTTAAACATCGCCTTTGTTCATATTTCCATGAAAGCTGTACACCACCAGGGTACAAAGATTGTTTTAGGGCCATTTTTGACCTGGCAGTTATAAAATAATTTACACACCACAAAAACCACAGAGACAGACGCACGCACACGCACGCACGCACACGCACGCACGCACACGCACACACATATTGAGAAATTGAGATTGTGTGTGCTACTGATTGAACTCAGCCAGCAGCTCCTGAAGAGGAAGATCACCATGGTTGACACAGTTAGAAAGAACAAGCCGTAGCTCCCCCCTGCACTCCTCACAACAAGGGGGAGAGAGGCCTCCCCACCACCCCTCTAGTTTCTTACCTCCCAAAGTGGAACAAGAATGTGTTCCTCCTGAGCACACTGCACAAAGCGGCTGAGATCAGTGATCATGAGGACAGGAAGCCAGCCATCATTCTGGACTAAAACCACAACAAAGTAGGCGTGGACAACCTGGACAAGGTGATTGGAAATTACAGCTGCAGGAGGATGACTGCCTGCTGGCCCCTGGTCATCTTCCATAACATCATTGATGTGTCCTCATACAATGTCTTCGTAATATGGGAACAACATCAACACTACCTGGATGCCTGATAAGCGGAACAAGGGGAGGGTGTTCCTGGAGCAGCTGGGAAAGGCACTTGTAACCCCACACATTCAAAGAATGGGGAGCGCCTCCTCTGCACAGTGTAACAGTATAACTGGTTGTATATAGGTTGTTTCTTCATGTAAAATAGATTTGTGGTTTAAAATTCAGCTGCTTTATTTCAGGGGTTTAGTGAAGGCGGGTCATTTTTGACCCTTAGGAGAAGGGGAGTACACCGAATGTTAAGACTACACAAGGGTTAAGAAAGAGTGACATTTTTGCCACCCGTAGCATTAAATGCAAGGGAAGCCATCGAGAATTTGATATTTTTTTTAAATAAAATAAAAGTCAATCATGTAGCTAGATGTAGTATGCTAATGTTAACTAACTGGCCTGGTGTATCATTGCCCATGAAAGGAAGTTAGGCTAGCGAGCAAGTATTTTAGCCAGGTAGCCTAGGACAACAAAAACTACAAGCGTGTACTGTATGACAGAGTCATAGACTGTTTAGGAAACATGAAAGAGGAGGATGGCATTGGTGTTTCTCTGCAAGTAGGGTGAGTCAACATGATTTTTCTACTTGCACGCTTGCACAAACACACATAAATAAGTACCATTGACAGACACATCGTATTTAGCGTACATTGATTGGACTAAATCGTTTTTGGTATGTTTTAGTTGTCACCATATTAGACTAAGCATAGGTGAAATGTTGAAGTTGAAATGGTGCTGGAACAGTGGAGGCAGCTCCTGTTTTCTTTGCGACATGAGGTAACTCTCTGTGGTTCTAAATCAATAATCTTGCTTGACCAAGTGGTATGTAACTGTTTGTTATTTGCAATATGTTTTGTGGACTTCACTTGACAGATGTTGCTTTCCTGTTATGTAATGAAACAAATGTGTATTTTAGTTTATTCTGCCACTGTGTCTTCTTATTGTCTCGGCCTTAGACCTATATATCACAGTGTCAAGGCAGATCAACTAAGAGGTTAGAGTAAACAATGCAATTATCACAACAGCATTATCCCAGAAACACTAGATCCACTCCAATTTGCATACTGCCCCAACAGATCCACAGATGATGCAATCTCAATCGCACTCCACACTGCCCTTTCACAGCTGGACAAAAGGAACACCTATGTGAGAATGCTATTCATTGACTACAGCTCAGCGTTCAACACCATAGTGCCCTCAAAGCACATCACTAAGCTAAGGACCCTGGGACTAAACACTTCCCTCTGCAACTGGATCCTGGACTTCTGGTAAGGGTAGGTAACAACAACAAATCCGCCAGACTGATCGCCAACACAGGGGCCCCTCAGGGGTAAGTGCTCAGTCCCCTCCTGTACTCCCTGTTCATTCATTACTGCACCTGCAGGCACAACTTCTACACCATCATTAAGTTTGCCGATGACACAACAGTGGTAGGTCTGATCACCGACAATGACGAGACAGCCTATAGGGAGGAGGTCAGAGACCTGACAGTGTGGTGCAAGGACAACAACCTCTCCCTCAACGTGATCAAAACAAAGGAGATTACTGTGGACTACAGGAAAAGGAGGACCGAGCACGCCCCTATTCTCATCGACAGGGCTGTAGTGGAGCAGGTTGAGAGCTTCAAGTACATTGGTGTCCACTTCACCAACCAACGAACATGGTCCAAGCACACCAAGACAGTCGTGAAGAGGGCATGACAAAACCTATTACCCCTTAGGAGACTGAAAAGTTTCGCCATGGGTCCTCAGATCCTCAAAAGGTTTTACAACTACACTATCGAGAGCATCCTGACGGTTTGCATCACTGCCTGGTATGGCAACTGCTCGGCCTCCGACCGCAAGGCACTACAGAGGGTAGTGCATATGGCCCAGTACATCACCGGGGCCAAACTTCCTGCCATCCAGGACCACTATACCAGGCGGTGTCAGAGAAAGGCCCTACAAATTGTCAAAGACTCAAGTCATAGACTGTTCTCTCTGCTACCGTACAGCAAGCAGTACCAGAGTGCCAAGTCTGGGTCCAAGAGGCTTCTGAACAGCTTCTACCCAGCTTCTAACATCTAATCAAATGACTACCCAGACTATTTGCATTGCCCCCCTTCTACGCTGCTGCTACTTTCTGTTATTATCTATGCATTATCACTTTAATAACTCTACCTACATGCACATATTACCTCAATTACCTTGACTAACCGGTGCCCCCGCACATTGACTCTGTATCGGTAACCCCTGTATATAGCCTCACTATCGTTATTTTACTGCTGCTCTTTAATTATTTGTTACTTTTATTTCTTACTTTTTTTAGGTATTTTGTTGGTTAAGGGCTTGTAAGTAAGCATTTCACTGTAAGGTTGTTGTATTCAGCAGATGAATCAAAATGTATTTTATTTGATAGGTTGTACAGTAGTATGGCAGTAATATTTTTTTCTGGATTGCCTTCCCCGGTTATTTACCTACGCACCGCTACTATATTTCAGTCAGGCATTCCAACCTGTCTCTTTTGCAGCAGAGAGGAAGAGGCGAAGCGAGAGGTTTCACTCTCCAATATCTGTCTAAAATTTGCCCAATACATTGCTATGGGCTTATTTTGGACATAAGCTTTTCGCCTGTGGGACAACAACTCCTATTGTTAGGGTGGAGACATGAGCATCTCATCATTATATACAGCTCTCTGTTTGCAGTCACGTTGCTCATTTGACAAGATATAAATCATACGGATGTGGTACTAGTGATGTTAAACACTTCTCTAATCGTTATTGAGATCTGATATTCTGCGCAGTGCAAGGCGATATATCGTCAACCAATCACATTTGTAAAATCCGTTCAGTTTAAATTCCAGCTAAACTTGGAGAGGACAGTTAGAAAATAGCTACAAAAGTAAATAAATAGCCCTATTAGACTGAAAATATATATATAAGGTGATTAAACTGAAAAGATACAAGGTGATTTTGTCAAACTTGTGAGGCTCTTCAAGCTCATTAGTTGCTCATTTAACATATGTTCTGGTACTTCACTAAATCTGGTTTTCAAAGTCTCCCTTCCTTACTGCTTTAGATTCCCTGAGAGCAACCAGAAATCCTTCCTTGGACAAGTATTCCTAGAATTTCCTAAAACAGACACACAATTGGTCTCATTTCTGCATGACCACATTTGCGTGAGGCAAAATAATATTAATGTAAGCTACACTGTCCAGTAAATGTCCCGCAAAATCATCAGTTTGTCCCTCAATTGGGTATTTTAAACATGGTCACCTTCGTCACGCTTGAGCATTGTAACGTGATAAAGAGAGGCAGGAGAAGCTGATATGATACTGAAACCAATGATGAACTCTAGCAAGGTTACAAGAAGAAAACACTCTGAAAGAGAGGGGGAACAAATGCGTTGTTTGATTGTGTGAAGTGAGAAGTTAACCACTGAATTTGAAAGGGAAGGGTGGCAGATGATCAAAGCTGTGACTGCAGTGGGAACACGCTATGAATCACACTCCATTAACTTCTGCATCGGAGCCAGGGCAAGAAATACGAATGTCATCAAGCTGAACTGTGTATCACTGAGCCCACATAATGTGACTTGTGGCAGTTAATGAAAATGTATTGTCAATTTATGATGAATTAATCATCGCTCTAATGACAAATGCAGTGAAGTGAGATTACGGGAGCAACAAGCTATCTGTGGTGAAATAGTGTGTCAGTGACAGGCATATAGTGAAACACTATGCAGGCAGTATGGTTCATTTTTGGTCACAGAAATGTAGATTGTCATACAGTAAATCTACATACATTATATACACAAAAGTATGTGGACACCCTTCAAATTAGTGGGTTCAGCTATTTCAGCCACATCCGTTGCTGATATGTGTATAAAATCGAGCACAAAGCCATACAGTCTCCACAGACAAACATTGGCAGTAGAATGGCCTTGCTGAAGAGCTCAGTGACTTTCAACGTGTCACCGTCATAGGATGCCACCTTTTCAACAAGTCAGTTTGTCAACTTTCTGCCCGGCTAGAGCTGCCCCAGTCAACTGTAAGTGTTGTTATTGTGAAGTGGAAATGTCTAAGAGCAACAAGGGCTCAGCTGCAAAGTGGTAGGCCACACAAGCTCACAGAACGGGACCGCCAAGTACTGAAGCACATAGCATGTAAAAATCGCCTGCAACACTCACTACCTAGTTCCAACTGCCTCTGGAGGCAACGTCAGCACAATAACTTCTCATCGGAAGCTTCATGAAATGGGTTTACATGGCTGAGCAGCCACACACAAACCTAAGATCACCATGTGCAATGCCAAGTGTCAGCTGGAGTGGTGTCAAGCTTGCTGCCATTGGACTCTGGAGCAGTGGAACGTGTTCTCTGGGGTGATGAATCACGCTTCACCATTTGGCAGTCCGAAGGATTAATCTGGGTGTTGGCGGATGCCAGGAGAACGCTGCCTGCCCAAATGCATAGTGCCAAATTGTTTAAGTTTGGTGGAAGAAGAATAATGGTCTGGGGCTGTTTTTCATGGTCCGGGTAGGTCCATCAGTTCTAGTGAAAGGAAATCTTAACGCTACAGCATACAATGACATTCTAGATGATTCTGTACTTCCAACTTTGTGGCAACAGTTTGGGGAAGGCCCTTTCCTGTTACAGTATGACAATGCCCCGTGCACAAAGCGAGGTCCATACAGAAATTGTTTGTTGAGATCGGTGTAGAGGAATTTGACTGGCCTACACAGAGCCCTGACCTCAACCCCATTGAACCCCTTTGGGATGAATTAGAACGCCAACTGTGAACCAGGTCTATTCACCCAACATCAGTGCCTGACCTCACTAATGCTCTTGTGGCTGAATGGAAGCAAGTCCTCGCAGCAATGTTCCAACATCTAGTGGAAAGCCTTCCCAGAAGAGTGGAGGTTGTTATGGCAGCAAAGAGATGACCAACTCCATATTAATGCCCATGATTTTGGAATGAGATAGACGAGCAGGGGTCCACATACTTTTGATCATATAGTGTATCAAACCCTATGGACACTCTAAACTGAATTGTCTCCTACATTAAACAACTTCCTCCACCATACAGGCTCAAAGGACAACTGAGTAGTGCTGTTACAGTGTATCAGACCAACATAGGCCAGTCTGTGTTTCAGAACCACAATTCAGTTCAACTCCAAAGCAATGTCACAATGTTGAGCAGAAATAAGTCAGACAGTCAGAACTGGAGCCACTCGAAACAAGGACAAGCCGCCACCACAACGAGGGCAAATCTCTCCATAGTTGGCTGTCCCATAGCTTAGGGCACTGCAAACATCTGTTGAACGTATTAAGATCTTAACTTCAGCCAATTACCAGCAAGGAACACTGCCCCCAGTCAATCAGTAGCTCCGTCCCATTTGTTCATTTGCATAACTCGCACTGGCTGGTTGTTGACTGGTTGTTTGTTCCCTTCTTCCCCTGCAGGTGTATAGCCGCGTCTGGTCCAAGGACAGGGCCGAGGAGACTTTACAAAGCAACAGAAATGAGGACCTTGCAGTCTGATGCGCTTCATACAAAATCAATGTGCCAGCACATGAGTGGGTTGTGTGGGGGTGTTTTTTGTGTTTGTTTGTTTTCTCATCTCCTCTCTCTGGCAGCTATTTAACATAGATATATTAAATTGCAGAAATGGGTTTCATCCCTGGTGTTTTCATGTGCTGTGCATAGGTGGATGGACCTGAAAAAACAGGCGATTATGTTGGATTGGTGGTCGTTCAGAAGCTTTCGAAATGGGCAACTGCCAGATCACTGGCTGGTGGCTAATGTATGTAACAAATTCATAAAATTACATAATTTCCTTTGATACCAGAACACTCATATGTAACAGAAACATGCCACCCACCCAGCATTTTGAAACATTGGAAAAGGCTTTGGCAGGTAGTCAGAATGGGATAGATCTGTGACTGTAGAGTAGCGTGGCTGGGGAAAGGGCACATGCTCCAGGTCTTGGCTGCATCCATGACATTAATGTGCTCTGTGAATCTAATAACGCCTCTGCGCTTGTGTAATGAAAAATAAATCTAACGCTGTGCTCCGTAGCAGTCAAAGCCAAGGCCATAAGAAACAAGAATACAACCGATTTTGACACAACCTATTTGTATGTACAGACATTGAAGAGGACCCTCACTATAAACCTATATTTTGATGACTCTCTCCTGACAGGTGTCTGTACCATTTAAAGATGTCACCAGAAGAAAATGCAAATGTACACTTGCAAATGGAAAAGGTGTTACATTACCAACTCAGTCTCTCCTTCTCTCCCAATTACCCGTGATCTGTACACTTCACCTGATTTGATTTATTAGGATCCCTGTTAGCCGACGCCAGTGGCGACAGCTAGTCTTACTGGTGTCCGACACATAACAAAAAATACATTACAGACAAGACTTTACAATTGACATATACCTGCTTTCCTCTCTATCACCACCACCCCAGCTGGACCCTATTTTGGTTTCCACAGGAATTCTACAGGTAGAATAGCTCTATGCTAGCCCACTGTTAAATACGGGACTTATTTTGTATGCTGTGTGAAGTACTCCATCAGACCAAACCTTGTCCGAGCAAATGTTTACACTGTCTGGACATGAATCGAGGCGCCACACAAATATCCAGTGAAAGAGTAAGAGCAAACACGTGGAAGCAGCAATCCATCCGTAGCTTGCAGTTCTCATTGTCAATTAAATTGAATGAATATCAAAAGGTAGGTCTGCTATTCCAGCTAACATGTTAGGATGTAATCCAGTATTTATGACTATGGATAGGGGTATAAGTCCCAGAGCTGCCTGGCTCATTAGCTACTCATGTAATGGGGATGTGGTGGGCTGTGCAAGTGCATCTGGGTGTGTAATGATGGCCCCATTCCCCCATGCTCAGCAGTGCAGCCTGGAAAACCATTGACATTTCTTTGTTTATACTAGAACGACGCAATGTCAAGCAGTGCACAACTTCCATCAGCTGTCTGTCAGCCATATAAAACTCAATTACACCCAGCGAAGTGAGCTGCTTATGCCTCCACCAAAAAAGTAATTTCACACCAATTAAAAGCTATAACAACAGAATCTGTGATGCGGTATCATCGACTCCTTCAATCGTGCCTGCGACC
>NC_056450.1:18973400-18995900 GCF_018296145.1 Oncorhynchus tshawytscha | reverse complement strand
AGAGAAAGAAAGAGATAGAAAGAGAGAGAAAGAGAGAGAGATAGAAAGAGAGAGAAAGAGAGAGAAAGAGAGAAAGAGAGACAGAGAGAGAGAAAGAGAGAGAAAGAGAGAAACATAGAAAGAGATAGAGATAGAGAAAGAAAGAGAGAGAGAGATAGAGATAGAGAAAGAAAGAGAGAGAGAGATATAGATAGAGAAAGAAAGAGAGAGAAAGAGAGAGAAAGAGAGAGAAAGAGAGAAAGAGAGAGAAAGAGAGAAAGAGAGAAAGAGAGAGAAAGAGAGACAGAGAGAGAGAAAGAAAGAGAGAGAGAGATAGAGATAGAGAAAGAAAGAGAGAGAGAGATAGAGATAGAGAAAGAAAGAGAGAGAAAGAGAGAGAAAGAGAGAGAAAGAGAGAAAGAGAGAGAAAGAGAGACAGAGAGAGAGAAAGAAAGAGAGAGAGAGATAGAGATAGAGAAAGAAAGAGAGAGAGAGATAGAGATAGAGAAAGAAAGAGAGAGAAAGAGAGAGAAAGAGAGAGAAAGAAAGAGAGAGAGAGATAGAGATAGAGAAAGAAAGAGAGAGATAGAGAAAGAAAGAGAGAGAGAGATAGAGATAGAGAAAGAAAGAGAGAGAGAGAAAGAGAGAGAGAAACAAAGAGAGAGAAAGAAAGAGAAAGAGAGAAACATAGAAAGAGATAGAGATAGAGAAAGAAAGAGATAGAAAGAGAGAGAAAGAGAGAGAGATAGAAAGAGAGAGAAAGAGAGAGAAAGAGAGAAAGAGAGACAGAGAGAGAGAAAGAGAGAGATAGACACAGTTGAAGTCAGAAGTTTACATACACCTTAGCCAAATACATTTAAACTCAGTTTTCACAATTCCTGACATTTAATCATGGTAACAATTCCCTGTCTTAGGTCAGTTAGCATCACCACTTTATTTTAAGAATGTGAAATGTCAGAATAATAGTAGAGAGAATGATTTATTTCAGATTTGATTTCTTTCATCACATTCCCAGTGGGTCAGAAGTTTACATACACTCAATTAGTATTTGGTAGCATTGCCTTTCAATTGTTGAACTGGGTCAAAAGTTTTGGGTAACCTTCCACAAGTTTCCCACAATAAGTTGGCTTGCAAGCCTCCCCCATTTCCTCCAAACATAACCATGGTCATTATGGCTAAACAGTTCTATTTTTGTGTCATCAGACCAGAGGACATTTCTCCAAAAAGTCAGATCTTTGTCCCCATGAGCAGTTGCAAACCGTAGTCTTGCTTTTTTTGTGGCGGTTTTGGAGCAGAGGCTTCTTGCTTGCTGAGCGGCTTTTCAGGTTATGTTGATATAGGAATCATTTTACTGTGGATATAGATACTTTTGTACCTGATTCCTCCAGCATCTTAACAAGGTCCTTTGCTGAAGGTTCTGAGATTGATTTGCACTTTTTACACCAAAGTACGTTCATTTCTAGGAGACAGAACGCGTCTTTTCTCGAGCGGTATGACGGCTGCGGGGTCCCATGCTGTTTATACTTGCATACTATTGTTTGTACAGATGAACGTGGTACAGTCAGGTGTTTGAAAATTGCTCCCAAGGATGAACCAGACTTGTGGAGGTCTACAATTTATTTTCCCAATGTTCCAAGCTGTTTAAAGGCACGGTCAACTTAGTGTATGTAAACTTCTGACCCACTGGAATTGTGATACAGTGAATTGTAACTGAAATATTCTGTCTTTAAACAATTGTTGGAAAAATTGCTTGTGTCTTGCACACAGTAGATGTCCTAACCTACTTGCCAAAACGATAGTTTGGTAACAAGACATTTGTGGAGTGGTTGAAAAATGAGTTTTAATGACTCCAACCTAAGTGTATGTAAAATTCCGACTTCAATAGTATATATACAGTGGGGCAAAAAAGTATTTAGTCAGCCACCAATTGTGCAAGTTCTCCCACTTAAAAAGATGAGGCCTGTAATTTTCATCAAATACATTTATAAAAAATCCTACAATGTGATTTTCTGGATTTCTTTTCTCATTTTGTCTGTCATCGTTGAAGTGTACCTATGATGAAAATTACAGTCCTTTCTCATCTTTTTAATTGGGAGAACTTGCACAATTGGTGGCTGACTAAATACTTTTTT
This sequence comes from Oncorhynchus tshawytscha, assembly GCF_018296145.1. NCBI lineage: Eukaryota > Metazoa > Chordata > Actinopteri > Salmoniformes > Salmonidae > Oncorhynchus > Oncorhynchus tshawytscha. The sequence continues at coordinate 18,993,789 of NC_056450.1, read as the reverse complement.
GCCCTACTGTATATATATTGAGAGAGAGATGGAGAGAGAGACACTGTATATATACAGAGAGGAAGATCATGGGCATAGGGACAAACAAGAGCCCACTTATACAGTGGAATACCACATTGTTCCACTTGCATTGAAACATGGACAAGTACTGATTGTTGGAGATGTATCTTAGCCACAGCGGGAACATACTAGATCATACTCGGAAGAATCCCTAGCTCAATGTGCTGAGCTCCACCTCCTGTACCTCTTCACCTTCCGTACAACCCTCTCAATCCACTTCTCTCTCTATTCACATCCCCCTCGTCATGTGAATAAAACAAGACTCCACTCTCACACACACGCACACGCAGCAGAACAACAGATGTATATTTTACATGCTGAAGTGTCAAAGCAAATCAGAGATGCTCTCTAACAAGGGGGTTGGAGGATAAAAAGATAATGAGTCGCTCAGGAACACCCACCCTTCCCGCTCCCTCCCAGCATTCACTCTGATATAATATTTATCTGAGACAGCTTACACACACACACACACACACACACACTCTAAGAGAGCACCAGCCTAGGTTGAGGCAGGGATGGAGAGGGAGAGAGATAGGGAGAGTTAGTTATTATGGGGGAGAGATACTAGGGGGGGACTCTGGGGAGTCTGTATTCCCCTCCCCTTATCAGACGTAGGCTCATTCTGACGCTTTGTCTTCCCCATTCAGACCCGTTTGTGATGGATTGGAAAGGGAGGGTGGGATGTTTGGGCCCTCTGAGTACCGACTAGCAGTCGAGACGTCAGTCAAAATTCATGAGATGCTCCTTATTGACAGACAATGAGGAGGAAGAGAAAGAGAATTCAATTACTTGCACTACTCTGGGGCTCCTAGTGCAAGAAAGAAAGAGCTGGGAAATCCTGGTTAAATACTTGAATATTCCAAATGAAATTACAAGCTAATCCACCTGCTAATATACTGACGCACACAATCCCCATCATATGAATAAAGAGAAACAGACAGAGAGAGGGGAGCGAGAGAGAGCGAGAGAGAGCAAGAGAGAGCGAGAGAGAGCGAGAGTGAGAGACAGAGCAAGAGAGAGAGAGAGCGAGAGAGAAAGCGAGAGAGAGCGAGACAGAGCAAGAGAGAGAGAGCGAGAGAGAGCGAGAGAGAGAGCAAGAGAGAGCGAGAGAGAGCGAGAGTGAGAGACAGAGCAAGAGAGAGAGAGAGCGAGAGAGAAAGCGAGAGAGAGCGAGACAGAGCGAGAGAGAGCGAGAGAGAGTGAGCGAGAGAGTGAGAGAGAGCGCAAGAGAGAGAGAGCGAGAGCGCGAGCGAGTGAGAGAGAGTGAGAGATAGAGCGAGAGAGAGCAAGAGAGCGAGAGAGCGTGAGAGAGAGAGCGAGAGTGAGAAAGCGAGAGAGCGAGTGAGAGCGAGAGAACAAGAGTGAGAGCTAGAGAGAGACAGAGTCGAGAGAGAGAGAGCAAGAGAGAGAGAGAGAGCGCGAGAGAGCGAGGGAGAGCGAGAGAGAACGAGAGTGAGAGAGAACGAGAGTGAGAGCGAGAGAGACAGAGAGACAGAGCGAGAGAGAGCGCGAGAGAGAGAGCGAGACAGAGCAAGACAGAGCGAGAGAGAGAGCGAGAGAGAGAGAGATAGAGCGCGAGAGAGCGAGAGAGCACGAGTGAGAGCGCGAGAGTGAGAGCGCGAGAGAGAGAGCGCGAGCGAGTGAGAGAGAGCGCGAGCGAGTGAGAGAGAGAGAGTTAGAGCAAGAGAACAAGAGTGAGAGCGAGAGAGAGAGTGAGAGAGACAGAGCGAGAGAGAGAGACAGAGCGAGAGAGAGCGAGAGAGAGAGAGCGTGAGAGAGAGTGAGCGAGCGAGAGAGAGAGAGCGAGTGAGCGAGTGAGCGAGTGAGAGCGAGGGAGAGCGAGCAAGAGAGAACGAGAGTGAGAGAGAGCGAGAGAGAGCGCGAGAGAGAGCGAGATCAAATGGGAAATATATAGAAGAAAATCGTTTTTTTCCCAAACACAGTGTGTCTAAACTCTGGTGTCCAAACACCCAGCGCGCCCTAGACCTTCTGTCTGAGGACCAACTAGGCTTACCTAGCCACATCATAATACACACAGGCACAAACGACCTGAGAGCACAGCAGAAAAGGGTGGCCACAGCACTGAAGGGAGTGATTGAAAAGGCTTCTTCTACTTTCCCCAACGCACAAGTAGTTATTTCCACCCTGCTACCACGAAAAGACTTCCACCCTGCCACAATACAGCGGGTAAACGCAAGTATTTCCCATGACTGTGCCTCAAAACCAAATGTTTTCCTGGCCCACCACTCCACCCTGGACTTGAACAGCCTCTATGACCAGGTCCACCTCTACAAGGCAGCAGTGCCCACCTTTGCCCGGACTCTAAAGGACATCGCTCTCAAACGTAGCCCCAACACTTCACACAGGAGCAACAGATCAATAGACACCCCACCCAGACCCTCTCCCAGACCTGTGGGACCCTCCCCTGGACCTACACATAGAGGACCCACGCCAAGAGGACTTACATCCAGACCACAGCACCCCCAGACACATCCACACCCCCACCCCAACCAATCAACACCCCCCCACGTCAACCATGCCCACACCCCATTTAAGCCCCCTCAGATCAGACCTATGCCACTCCTGCCCACCCCATGCACCCCACCCCCGCAAAGAGGGCCTCAACATGGAAGTCCCACATACGCCCAGGTAGTGTGCGGCAAACAGGCCCAACCCCAACTCTTACACTTGCCCAAGACAATGGCATGTACCAGATGCTCAGCAGGCTCTGCTCACACTTACTGGCCTCAGGCCAAACCACGACCAACAACATTGGACACTTTATGGAACAAAAAGCTTTCACTATATCATCCTGGAATATCCAAGGCCTGAGGTCATCTGCCTTTGGCCTAAAGAGCAGGAAACCGGACTTCGCCAAAGAAATCGGTAATACAGACATTGTCATCCTGCAAGAAACCTGGTATAGAGGAGACAGACCCACTGGTTGCCCTCTAGGTTACAGAGAGCTGGTAGTCCCATCCACCAAACTACCAGGTGTGAAACAGGGAAGGGACTCAGGGGGTATGCTAATTTGGTATAGAGCAGACCTAACTCACTCCATTAAATTAATCAAAACAGGAACATTTTACATTTGGCTAGAAATTCAAAAGGAAATGATCTTAACAGAGAAAAATGTCCTCCTGTGTGCTACCTATATCCCCCCACTAGAATCCCCATACTTTAATGAAGACAGCTTCTCCATCCTGGAGGGGGAAATCAATCATTTCCAGGCCCAGGGACATGTACTATTCTGTGGCGACCTAAATGCCAGAACCAGACAAGAACCTGACACCCTCAGCACACAGGGGGACAAACACCTACCTGGAGGTGACAGCATTCCCTCCCCCATATGCCCCACTAGGCACAACTATGACAACATAACCAACAAAAACGGGTCACAAATCCTGATGCTCTGTCGCACGCGGGGTATGTACATAGTCAATGGTAGGCTTCGAGGGGACTCCTATGGTAGGTACCCCTATAGCTCATTTCTTGGCAGTAGTACTGTAGACTACTTTATCACTGACCTCAACCCAGAGTCTCTCAGAGCGTTCACAGTCAGCCCACTGACACACCTATCAGACCACAGTAAAATCACAGTCTGCTTGAACAGAGCAATACTCAATCATGAGGCATCAAAGCCAAAGGAACTGAGTAACATTAAGAAATGCTATAGATGAAAAAAAAAAAAAAAACAATTAGGCAACAACAAGTTCAACCCCTTTTAGACAATTTCCTGGGTAAAACGTTCCCCTGTAATAGTGAAGGTGTAAACATGGCAGTAGAAAATCTTAACAGTATATTTGACCTCTCAGCTTCCCTATCAAATCTAAAAGTCTCAAATAGAAAACCGAAGAAAATGAACAACAATGACAAATGGATTGATGAAGAATGCAAAAATCTAAGAAAGAAATTGAGAAACCTGTCCAACCAAAAACATAGACACCTGGAAAACCTGAGTCTACGCCTTCACTATGGTGAATCACTAAAACAATACAGAAATACACTACGGAAAAAGAAGGAACAGCACGTCAGAAATCAGCTCAATGTAATTGAAGAATCCATAGACTCTAACCACTTCTGGGAAAATTGGAAAACACTAAACAAACAACACAAAGAATTATCTATCCAAAATGGAGATGTATCGGTAAACCACTTGTCCAATCTTTTTGGCTCTATAAGAAAGAATAAAGAGCAAAAACATATACATGATCAAATACAAATCTTAGAATCAACTATTAAAGACTTCCAGAAACCACTTGTAACGGTTCTCTTGTGGTGAAGGAGAGTTGGACCAAAATGCAGCGCTGTGATGATTCATGTTATTTTAATAAAGGAAAAACTATACATGAATAAACTACCAAAATAATGAAAATGTGAAAACTGAAACAGTCCTATCTGGTGCAAACACAGAGACAGGAACAATCACCCACAAACACACAGTGAAACCCAGGCTTCCTAAATATGGTTCCCAATCAGAGACAATGACTAACACCTGCCTCTGATTGAGAACCATATCAGGCCAGACATAGAAATAGACAAACTAGACATGAAACATAGAATGCCCACTCAGCTCACACCCTGACCAACCAAAACATAGAAACATACAAAGTAAACTATGGTCAGGGTGTGACAGTACCCCCCCCAAGGTGCGGACTCCGGCCGCAAAACCTGAACCTATAGGGGAGGGTCTGGGTGGCATCTGTCCGCTGTGGCGGCTCTGGTGCTGGACGTGGCCCCCACTTCACCGTAGTCTTAGTCCCCCACCTTTTCCGCTTCCGTGACCTCCTAGCCATGGCAACCCTACTTAATAACACGGGACAGAGGGGCAGCTCGGGACAGAGGGGCAGCTCGGGACAGAGGTGCTTTTCAGACTCCGGCAGCACAGGAGAGGAGGAAGGCTCTGGCAGATCCTGGCTGACTGGCGGATCTGGAAGAGTCTGGCTGACTGGAAGAGTCTGGCAGACTGGCAGATCTAGAAGAGTCTGGCTGACTGGCGGATCTGGAAGAGTCTGGTTGACTGGCGGATCTGGAAGAGTCTGGCTGACTGGCGGATCTGGAAGAGTCTGGCTGACTGGTGGATCTGGAAGAGTGGCTGACTGGCGGATCTGGAAGAGTCTGGCCGACTGGCGAATCTGGAAGAGTCTGGCCGACTGGCAGATCTGGAAGAGTCTGGCTGACTGGCAGATCTGGAAGAGTCTGGCAGATCTGGAAGAGTCTGGCTGACTGGCAGATCTGGAAGAGTCTGGCTGACTGGCAGATCCTGGCAGACTGACGGCTCTGGCTGCTCCATGCTGACTGGCGGCTCTGGCTGCTCCATGCTGACTGGCGGCTCTGGCTGCTCCATGCTGACTGGCGGCTCTGGCGGCATCTTGCAGACTGACAGCTCTGGTGGCGTCTTGCAGACTGGCAGCTCTGGCTGCTCCATGCAGACTGGCAGCTCTGGCAGCTCCATATAGACTGGCAGCTCTGGCTGCTCCATGCAGACTGGCAGCTCTGGCTGCTCCATGCAGCCTGGCAGCTCTGGCTGCGCTAAACAGGCAGGAGACTCCGGCAACGCTGTAGAGGCGGAAGGCTCTGGCAGCGCTAAACAGGCGGGAGACTCCGGCAGCGCAGGAGAGGAGGAAGGCTCTGGTAGCCCTGAACAGGCGGGAGACTCCGGCAGCGCAGGAGAGGAGGAAGGCTCTGGCAGCGCTGAAGAGGAGGAAGGCTCTGGCAGCGCTGAACAGGCGAGGCGCACTGTAGGCCGATGCGTGGTGCTGGCACTGGTGGTACTGGGCCGAGAACACGCACAGGAAGCCTGGTGCGGGGAGCTGCTACCGGAGGGCTGGGGTGTGGAGGTAGTACTGGATAGACCGGACCGTGCAGGTGCACTGGAGCTCTTGAGCACCGAGCCTGCCCAACCTTACCCGGTTGAATGGTCCCGGTCGCCCTACCAGTGCGGCGAGGTGGAATAGCCCGCACTGGGCTATGCAGGCGAACCGGGGACACCGTGCGCAAGGCTGGTGCCATGTAAGCTGACCCAAGGAGACGCACTGGGGACCAGATGCGTAGAGCCGGCTTCATGGCATTTGGCTCGACGCTCAATCTAGCCCGGCCGATACGCGGCGCTGGAATATACCGCACCGGGCTATGTACCCGCACTGTGGACACCGTGCGCACCACTGCATAACACGGTGCCTGCCCAGTCTCTCTAGCCCCCCGATAAGCACAGGGAGTTTGCGCAGGTCTCCTACCTGGCATAGCCATACTCCCTGTGAGCCCCCCCCCAATACATTTTTGGGGCTGACTCTCAGGCTTCCATCCGCGTCGCCGTGCTGCCTCTTCATACCAGCGCCTCTCCGCTTTCGCTGCCTCCAGTTCTTCTTTGGGGCGGCGATATTCTCCAGGCTGAGCCCAGGGTCCTTCACCGTCCAGTTCGTCCTCCCATGTCCATTCCTTCTCTTGCTGCACCTTGGGGCGGCTACACTCCCCTGGTTTAGCCCAGGGTCCTCTCCCGTCGAGGATTTCCTCCCAAGTCCAGAAATTCTTGTCACGCTGCTCCTGCTGCTGTTGTTGCCTGTTACCACGCCGCTTGGTCCTGTTGAGGTGGGTGATTCTGTAACGGTTCTCTTGTGGTGAAGGAGAGTCGGACCAAAATGAATAAACTACCAAAATAATGAAAATGTGAAAACCGAAACAGTCCTATCTGGTGCAAACACAGAGACAGGAACAATCACCCACAAACACACAGTGAAACCCAGGCTTCCTAAATATGGTTCCCAATCAGAGATAATGACTAACACCTGCCTCTGACTGAGAACCATATCAGGCCAGACATAGAATTAGACAAACAAGACATGAAACATAGAATGGCCACTCAGCTCACACCCTGACCAACCAAAACATAGAAACATACAAAGTAAACTATGGTCAGGGTGTGACACCACTGGATTCTCCAATTACCCTGAATGAGTTACAGGACAAAATAAAAACCCTCCAACCCAAAAAAAGCCTGTGGTGTTGATGGTATCCTTAATGAAATGATCAAATATACAGACAACAATTTCCAATTGCCTATACTAAAACTCTTTAACATCATCCTTAGCTCTGGCATCTTCCGCAATATTTGGAACCAAGGACTGATCATCCCAATCCACAAAAGTGGAGACAAATTTGACCCCAATAACTACCGTGGAATATGCGTCAACAGTAACCTTGGGAAAATCCTCTGCATTATCATTAACAGCAGACTCGTACATTTCCTCAATGAAAACAATGTACTGAGCAAATGTCAAATTGGCTTTTTACCAAATTACTGTACAGCAGACCATGTATTCACCCTGCACACCCTAATTGACAACCAAACAAACCAAAGAAAGGCAAAGTCTTCTCATGCTTTGTTGATTTCAAAAAAGCCTTTGACTCAATTTGGCATGAGGGTCTGCTATACAAATTGATAGAAAGTGGTGTTGGGGGTAAAACATACGACATTATAAAATCCATGTACACAAAAAACAAGTGTGCGGTTAAAATTAGCAAAAAACACACATTTCTTCACACAGGGTCGTGGGGTGAGACAGGGATGCAGCTTAAGCCCCACCCTCTTCAACATATATATCAACGAATTGGCGCGGGCACTAGAAAAGTCTGCAGCACCCGGCCTCACCCTACTAGAATCCAAAGTCAAATGTCTACTGTTTGCTGATGATCTGGTGCTTCTGTCACCAACCAAGGAGGGCCTACAGCAGCACCTAGATCTTCTGCACAGATTCTGTCAGACCTGGGCCCTGACAGTAAATCTCAGTAAAACCAAAATAATGGTGTTCTAAAAAAGGTCCAGTCGCCAAGACCACAAATACAAATTCCATCTAGACACTGTTGCCTTAGAGCACACAAAAAACTATACATACCTTGGCCTAAACATCAGCGCCACAGGTAACTTCCACAAAGCAGTGAACGATATGAGAGACAAGGCAAGAAGGGCATTCTATGCCATCAAAAGGAACATCAATTTCAACATACCAATTAGGATCTGGTTAAAAATACTTGAATCAGTCATAGAGCCCATTTTCCTTTATGGTTGTGAGGTCTGGGGTCCGCTCACCAACCAAGACTTCACAAAATGGGACAAACACCAAATTGAGACTCTGCATGCACAATTCTGCAAAAATATCCTCCGTGTACAACGTAGAACACCAAATAATGCATGCAGAGCAGAATTAGGTCGATACCCACTAATTATCAAAATCCAGAAAAGAGCCGTTAAATTCTACAACCACCTAAAAGGAAGCGATTCCCAAACCTTCCATAACAAAGCCATCACCTACAGAGAGATGAACCTGGAGAAGAGTCCCCTAAGCAAGCTGGTCCAGGGGCTCTGTTCACAAATAAACCACCACAGAGCCCCAGGACAGCAGCACAATTAGACCCAACCAAATCATGAGAAAACAAAAAGATAACTACTTGACACATTGGAAAGAATTAACAAAAAAACAGCGCAAACTAGAATGCTATTTGGCCCTAAACAGAGAGTACACAGCGGCAGAATACCTGACCACTGTGACTGACCCAAAATTAAGGAAAGCTTTGACTATGTACAGACTCAGTGAGCATAGCCTTGCTATTGAGAAAGGCCGCCGTAGGCAGACATGGCTCTCAAGAGAAGACAGGCTATGTGCTCACTGCCCACAAAATGAGGTGGAAACTGAGCCGCACTTCCTAACCTCCTGCCCAATGTATGACCATATTAGAGAGACATATTTCCCTCAGATTACACAGATCCACAAAGAATTAGAAAACAAATCCAATTTTGAAAAACTCCCATATCTACTGGGTGAAATTCCACAGTGTGCCATAACAGCAGCAAGATTTGTGACCTGTTGCCACAAGAAAAGGGCAACCAGTGAAGAACAAACGCCATTGTAAATACAACCCATATTTATGCTTATTTAAATTCCCTTGTGTACTTTAACCATTTGTACATTGTTACAACACTGTATATATATATATATATATATATATATATATATAAAACCGCCACAGTTACAACACTATATATATATATATATATATATATATATATATATATATATATATATATATAAAAATATGACATTTGTAATGTCTTTATTGTTTTGAAACTTCTGTATGTGTAATGTTTACTGTTAATTTTTATTGTTTATTTCACTTTTGTATATTATCTACCTCACTTGCTTTGGCAATGTTAACAGATGTTTCCCATGCCAATAAAGCCCCTTGAATTGAATTGAGATCACTACCAAATGACACAATTACCTATAAAGGTGTAAAAAGCAGCATTTCTGTGTAATAATTGGATGATTCATGATGAAACTAGTACATAACAAGACCATGATTTTGGGAATTTTTAACTCAATGTTATACATAGAATGATCCTTTGAGGGAAGAATTGACATATTTGACATTTGTATCTTAAAGCATAATTGTGGAATAATGAATTGAAGTCGGAATATTTGTGACATGTTGGCCTGTGTGAGACAAAATGTTTAATCTGTAGATGCTACAAAGCAGGAAGTGTTATATGAAGTTTTACCGCTCTGTAATATGCACGCACGCACACACACACGCGCACGCGCACGCGCACGCGCACGCACGCACACACACACACACACACACACACACACACACACACACACACACACACACACACACACAGTCTCACCTTAGTGATCTTGGGGTGTGTACAGCGGCTGTTGCCAGCGGTGGGGTGCATCCAGTTGCTGTCCAGTGGGGCACACTCCTGTCTCAGAGAACACTTCTTCTCCTGGACACACCAGCCACACTCGAACCTGGGGTCAGCCTTCAGACACATCCCACAGCTGTCTCTCAGCGCATAGCACTTATACAGGTGGGCTGAGAAACAGAGAGAGAGGACACAGGAGAGATGACGTTTCGTCTCACAGGCATTAACAGTTCATTGTTGTGTGAATAACTTTGTTTTCACTACCTTCATGCTGTTGGGTGAAAAACAAGAAATGAACTAAGAAAAGAAAACACCTTGTTATGGGGGGGGCACTAATACTCAGAATTATGCTTTTGAAAGAATTAGGAATTAACAGCAGGAATGATTATCTTTCAGAAAGAAATAGAGAAGGATAGCAGGTTCCTCCTAAAGTCATATTCCTCTGTGGCGTAGGGAGAGAAAGATGGAGAGAGAGCAGAGAGAGAAAGAGATAAATAGAGAGAGTGTGTGAGAGAGAGAAAATAGAGTGAAGAGAGACAGAGAGAAAAGGAGAGAGAGGAAGCGGTAGAGGTAGAGAGAAGGAAATGAGAGAGAGAGAGAAAGAGAGAGGGGGGGGTGAGAGAGAGAGAGAGAGGGGGTGGGGTGAGAGAGAGAGAGAGAGAGAGAGAGAGAGAGAGAGAGAGAGAGGGGGATGAGAGAGCGAGAGAGAGAGAGAGAAGGGTGTGTGAGAGAGAGAGAGAGAGGGGGTGGGGTGAGAGAGAGAGAGAGAGAGAGGGGGTGAGAGAGAGAGAGAGAGGGGGATGAGAGAGAGAGAGAGAGAAAAGGTGTGTGAGAGAGAGAGAGAGAGAGAGAGAGAGAGAGAGAGAGAGAGAGAGAGAAAGAGAGGGAGAGAGAGTGAGAGAGAGGGAGAGGAAGATAGAGAGAGAGAGAGAGAGAGACAAGGAGAGAGAGAGAGAGAGACAAGGAGAGAGGGAGAGATGGAGAGGGAGAGAGAGAGAGGGAGAGATGGAGAGGGAGAGAGAGAGAGAGAGAGGGAGAGAGAGAGAGAGAGAGAGAGAGAGAGAGGGTGAAAAACAAACAGCAGGCACGGCGCTCCACAGACGGACGGACACAGGATTTCAAAGGAGACTGCGTATCCCTACGCGCGCTGCAGCCCTGCCTGATAATCTGATTTGACACGGCAAAGCTAAAAAGTAGTGCTGTGCTAATTAAACTGAACCAAATGAATTATTTAATTACATGAACATTTCCACTTTACACCTGGGCAAAGCTGGGCATTCTCGGGCAGTTTGGCAGAGACGGGTAATTCACTGTGATTCACGAAATGAGGGAGGGAGGGAGGGATGGAGGGCGGGAGGGAGGGAGGGAGGGAGGGAGGGCGGGAGGGAGGGACGGAGGGCGGGAGGGAGGGAGGGAAAGAAAAAAGAGAGAAGAAAACAGCGAACGGTGGGGAAAGGGAGGAGAAGGTCTTTGTATGGATTGAATAAGCAGGGCTAGTTTAACATTTAGTTTGGGGAAGTTTCAACATGTCAAATTAAGCGTGGAAGTTTGGGCGGAGCACAGTGTAACTGGCCTCTGCACTGCAGTCACTAAGAACGTTTATATTCTTCATTTCTGTTCCAGCTTTAACAGATGTTACTGTGGAAGACACCGTTTTCCAACAGGAGAAATTGGGTGCCAGTTCCAGAGTTTGTGAAAAACCGCTGACAGGGTAGAATACAGAGGGGTTAAGTCTCAGCGTCCAAGGTGATGCTAAAGGACATGACGTCCCATCGTCTGCTCGTTAAAACCTTACGTTTCTGAGATAGAGGGGTCAATGTAATCCACTCTCCTTTAATGTAAAGGCTTTTACAGCAGTCAGACAGACACCTTAGACCAGAGCCGGGCGTCAGTCTCGTACAGGCCCAGCCGCCCCCAACACCAACACGCAGAGTGCGGGCCGCAAACGGCAATTAAACAAATGAGGCCAAACGATAAACGCAATTGGACAAAAAGCGTGTGCAGCGGGGTCAGATCATATGACCTTGATCCAATGATCAGAGTGGGGTATCTGACATCATTATAATATTCTACCTCTGTCCTTTCTCTCTGCCAGCTAAATATGTCAGAAAGGGAATCAACTAACTAATCACAGCTAGGGTTAACTAACACTCAGCTAGGGTTAACACTCTGCTAGGGTTAACAGTCAGCTAGGGTTAACACTCAGCTAGTGTTAACACTCAGCTAGGGTTAACACTCAGCTAGGGATAACACTCAGCTAGGGTTAACACTCAGCTAGTGTTAACACTCAGCTAGGGTTAACACTCAGCTAGGGATAACACTCAGCTAGTGTTAACACTCAGCTAGGTTTAACACTCAGCTAGGTTTAACACTCAGCTAGGGTTAACACTCAGCTAGGGTTAACACTCAGCTAGGGTTAACACTCAGCTAGGGATAACACTCAGTGAGGGTTAACACTCAGCTAGGGTTAACACTCTGCTAGGGTTAACAGTCAGCTAGGGTTAACACTCAGCTAGTGTTAACACTCAGCTAGGGTTAACACTCAGCGAGGGATAACACTCAGCTAGGTTTAACACTCAGCTAGGTTTAACACTCAGCTCGGGTTAACACTCAGCTAGGGTTAACACTCAGCTAGGGATACCACTCAGCTAGGGTTAAAACTCAGCTAGGGTTAACACCCAGCTAGGGTTAACAGCTAGGGTTAACACTCAGTGAGGGTTAACACTCAGCTAGGGTTAACACTCAGCTAGGGATAACACTTAGCTAGGGATAACACTCAGCTAGGTTTAACACTCAGCTAGGGTTAACACTCAGCTAGGGTTAACACTCAGCTAGGGTAAACAGCTAGGGTTAAAACTCAGCTAGGGATAACACTCAGCTAGGGTTAACACTCAGCTAGGGTTAACACTCAGCTAGGGATAACACTCAGCTAGGTTTAACACTCAGCTAGGTTTAACACTCAGCTAGGGTTAACACTCAGCTTGGGTTAACACTCAGCTAGGGTTAACACTCAGCTAGGGTTAACACTCAGCTAGGGATAACACTCAGCTAGGTTTAAAACTCAGCTAGGGTTAACACCCAGCTAGGGTTAACAGCTAGGGTTAACACTCAGTGAGGGTTAACACTCAGCTAGGGTTAACACTCAGCTAGGGATAACACTCAGCTAGGGATAACACTCAGCTAGGGATAACACTCAGCTAGGTTTAACACTCAGCTAGGTTTAACACTCAGCTAGGGTTAACACTCAGCTAGGTTTAACACTCAGCTAGGGTTAACACTCAGCTAGTGTTAACACTCAGCTAGGGTAAACAGCTAGGGTTAAAACTCAGCTAGGGATAACACTCAGCTAGGGTTAACACTCAGCTAGGGTTAACACTCAGCTAGGGAAAACACTCAGCTAGGGTTAACACTCAGCTAGGGTTAACACTCAGCTAGGGTTAACACTCAGCTAGGGTAAACAGCTAGGGTTAACACTCAGCTAGGGTTAACACTCAGCTAGGGTTAACACTCAGCTAGGGTAAACACTCAGCCAGGGTTAACACTCAGCTAGGGTTAACACTCGGCTAGGGTTAACAGCTAGGGTTAACACTCAGCTAGGGTTAACACTCAGCTAGGGATAACACTCAGCTAGGGATAACACTCAGCTAGGGTAAACACTCAGCTAGGGTTAACACTCAGCTAGGGTTAACACTCAGCTAGGGTTAACACTCAGCTAGGGTTAACACTCAGCTAGGGATAACACTCAGCTAGGGTTAACACTCAGCTAGGGTAAACAGCTAGGGTTAACACTCAGCTCGGGTTAACACTCAGCTAGGGTAAACAGCTAAGGTTAACACTCAGCGAGGGTTAACATTCAGCTAGGGGGAACACTCAGCTAGGGTTAACAGTCAGCTAGGGTAAACAGCTAGGGTTAACACTCAGCGAGGATTAACATTCAGCTAGGGGGAACACTCAGCTAGGGTTAACACTCAGCTAGGGTTAACACTCAGCTAGGGTAACCAGCTAGGGTTAACACTCAGCTAGGTTTAACACTCAGCTAGGGTTAACACTCAGCTATGGTTAACAGCTAGGTTTAACACTCAGCTAGGCCACACGGTGGGGAAAGATCTCCTGTTGCATCCATCCATACCCCACTGGTAAAGGATAATGGTGGCTCCATGTGTGATCTAGTGCTACTTGACTATCTCTGCTCCCTAGTGATGACTGAGACCTGGCTCTCCATCCAGCTTGATGAACCTCCTGAGCAGCAATAGCAGGATCTGACCCCAGACCTGCCAGATCCCAGAGGATTAAAGGGCCAAACCGTGTTGTCCTCCATGACTTCCATCCCTCAACCCTCTAGTCGTTCTGCTGCGTGTTGTTTTGGAGGAGCGCGTCAGAGTGCCTGCCGACGCCACTAAAAGAGATAAGGTTATTGAACCCAGCGGGGTCTAGCAAAAGCTGTAGCCATGTGAAAAAACACTTTCATTCCCTTTCAAAGACGTGCTGCCGGAGAGGAAGGGGCCCCTCCAATCGGATCTTAGGGATTTAAAAAAGTGTAGTGAGGAGGTGAGAGAGGAGAGGAGGGAGCAAGGGAGGATGTGGAGAAGAGGAGGTTTTTACCTTGTATGTTGAAGGGGTTGTCGATGACTTGGTTTTCATTCCACACCACTGAGAGATCCACAGGCAGGTCACTTAGGTCATTACCCTCATAGTCATACTGGAAAGAGGGAGAGAGAGAGACACTGAAGCTGGTCAGTATCTACAGGCCTCACAGAACCTGAACATTCAGTGTCAGTATTCACAGCACTGTGTTAGCCAGAGACAGATCGATATGATGGAGGGAGTAAGAGAAAGACAGAGAACTTCACCCTTCACCCAATCACAGAATACACTCAGAAGAGTGTCCTGGTATGGAGACCAAAATAACAACCCCCCTTTCTCTCACACACACACACACACTCACACTCACACTCACACACACACACACACACACACTCACACTCACACACACACACACACACACACTCACACACACTCACACACACTCACACACACTCACACACACTCACACACACTCACATGCGCGCGCACGCGCACGCACACACACACACACACACACACACACACACACACACACACACACACACACACACACACACACACACACACACACACACACACACACACACACACACACACACACACACACACACACACACACACACACAGAGGTGATGGTTGACCTGAGGGGAGGGAAGGATCTAGATTAATTTACACATGAAATAAGTGGCAGAATTTAGGCGTGACGAGCGATGCCGAGGAGTAAGTGAAATTGGCATTTTCAATTTGTTCCCTGACACGTCTCATTTAGGTCCTGCACCTCCTCCTCCCAGCCCTGTGCCTCTTCCCATTGGGCACCAAGTCAGAGGAGTGTCAAACACTTCATCCAGTCTTTCACCTAACCCTTCACCCAGCCTTTCACCCAGCCCTTCACCCAGCCTTTTACCCAGCCCTTCACCCAGCCTTTCACCCAATCAACACACAGTCTTTCACCCAGCCCTTCACCCAGCCTTTCACCCAACCCTTCACCCAGCCCTTCACCCAGCCCTTCACCCAGCCTTTCACCCAATCAACACACAGCCTTTCACCCAGCCTTTCACCCAGCCTTTCACCCAAGCCTTCACCCAGCCTTTCACCCAGCCTTTCACCCAGCCCTTCACCCAGCCTTTCACCCAACCCTTCACCCAGCCCTTCACCCAGCCTTTCACCCAATCAACACACAGCCTTTCGTCCAGCCCTTCACCCAATCAACACACAGCCCTTCACCCAGCCTTTCACCCAATCAACACACAGCCTTTCACCCAGCCCTTCACCCAGCCCTTCACCCAGCCTTTCACCCAGCATTTCACCCAGCCTTTCACCCAATCAACACACAGCCCTTCACCCAGCCTTTTACCCAACCCTTCACCCAATCAACACACAGCCTTTCACCCAATCAACACACAGCCCTTCACCCAGCCTTTCACCCAATCAACACACAGCCTGGTCATGAAGACCAACCACCAACCTACTTAATTAACATTAGTCTCCACATCTTCTTCTTCAGTTTATTTCAGTTTATTTCAGTTTGTTTCAGTTTATATCAGTTTGTTGCAGTTTGTTTCAGTTTGTTTCAATTGTATTTACAGCCTTACTCAGTGATCTGACCTGAAGACCCTCGTCATAATTGAACTCATCAACACATTCCCTTGCCTCTGTTACAAGAACCCATTTGGCCATAATGATCTTAACCACTCTGGTCTGTTAAATCAGTAGAGTGTTGCTCTGACACAATCTGGGCAGGACATGGGATCCCAACATAACATCCCAGCCTACTACCCTACTGCAGCAGTGTGATGTCCATACATCATTAATGAGAGGAGGCATTGGACTCCGGCATTCTAACCCTGCTCCTGATGCCTCTCTGTGGTTGGTCCACATTAAACTTTAAAGGCCACGATTAGTCCGCCCGCGACACAACGGCCACCAAACACCGGGATGCCCTGTTCTCCTTGCCGCCACCGCCATGCTTTATTCATGTGCCCGTTTACAACATGCCAATCACACCATGACGCCAGCGTGAGACCAATCCGACGCCATGTCATTCACCAGTCAGGTTCTGTAGTGTAGGACCAGGTAGAGACAGGACCCGGCAGAGACAGGACCAGGCAGAGACAGGACCAGGCTGAGACGGGACCAGGCAGAGACAGGACCAGGCAGAGACAGGACCAGGCAGAGACAGGACCAGGCAGAGACAGGGCTAGGCAGAGACAGGACCAGGCAGAGACGGGACCAGGCAGAGACATGACCAGGCAGAGACAGGACCAGGCAGAGACAGGACCAGGCAGAGACAGGACCAGGCAGAGACAGGACCCGGCAGAGACAGGACCCGGCAGAGACAGGACCAGGCAGAGACAGGACCAGGCAGAGACAGGACCAGGCAGAGACAGGACCAGGCAGAGACAGGACCAGGCAGAGACGGGACCAGGCAGAGACGGGACCAGGCAGAGACAGGACCAGGCAGAGACAAGACCAGGCAGAGACAGGGCTAGGCAGAGACAGGACCAGGCAGAGACAGGACCAGGCAGAGACAGGACCAGGCAGAGACAGGACCAGGCAGAGACAGGACCATGTAGAGACAGGACCAGGCAGAGACAGGACCAGGCAGAGACAGGACCAGGCAGAGACAGGACCAGGCAGAGACAGGACCAGGCAGAGACAGGACCAGGCAGAGACAGGGCCAGGCAGAGACAGGACCAGGCAGAGACAGGACCAGGCAGAGACAGGACCAGGCAGAGACAGGGCCAGGCAGAGACAGGACCAGGCAGAGACAGGACCAGGCAGAGCCATGACCGGGCAGAGACAGGACCAGGCAGAGACAGGACAGGACAGTCATTCACCAGCCAGGTTCTGTAGTGTAGGACCAGGCAGAGACAGGACCTGGCAGATACAGGACCAGGCAGAGACAGGACCAGGCAGAGACAGGACCAGGCAGAGACAGGACAGGAGACAGGCAGAGCCAGAGACAGGACCAGGCAGAGACAGGACAGGACAGACAGGACCAGGCAGAGACAGGACCAGGCAGAGACAGGACCAGGCAGAGACAGGACCAGGCAGAGACAGGACCAAGCAGAGACAGGAACAGGCAGAGCCAGGACAGGAGAGACAGGACCAGGCAGAACAAGGACCAGGCAGAGACAGGACCAGGCAGAGACAGGACCAGGCAGAGACAGGACCAGGCAGAGACAGGACCAGGCAGAGACAGGACCAGGCAGAGCCAGGACAGGAGAGACAGAGAGGAACAGAGAGGATAAGAGAGGGACAGAGAGGAGAAGAGAGGAACAGAGAGGAGCAGAGTGGAACAGAGAGGAGCAGAGAGGAACAGAGAGGAACGAGAGGACCAGGCAGAGCCAGGACCAGGCTGAGCCAGGACAGGAGAGACAGGACAGAAGAGACAGGACCAGGCAGAGCCAGGACAGGAGAGACAGAACCAGGCAGAGCCAGGACCAGGCAGAGACAGGACCAGGTAAAGACAGGACCAGGCAGAGACAGGACCAGGCAGAGACAGGACCAGGCAGAGACAGGACAGGAGAGAGCCAGGACCGGGCAGAGACAGGACAGGAGAGAGCCAGGACCGGGCAGAGACAGGACCAGGCAGAGACAGGACAGGAGAGAGACAGGATGAGTGTCTTCTTCACACCTAGATGGGCTCTGCTGTGAGGATATGATAGGCAGTCCTGTCTCTCTCTGTTCCTCGAGAGGAGCAGAGAGGGATTGAGAGGAACAGAGGGGAACAAGAGGAACAGAGAGGAACTGAGAGGAACAGAGAGGAACTGAGAAGAGCAGAGAGGAACTGAGGGGAACTGAGAGGAACAGAGAGGAACAGAGAAGAGCAGAGAGGAACAGAGAGGACCTGAGAGGAGCAGAGAGGTGCAGACAGAAGCAGAGGGGAACAAGAGGAACAGAGAGAAGCAGAGAGGAGAAGAGAGGAGCAGAGAGGAGAAGAGAGGAGCAGAGAGGAGAAGAGAGGAGCAGAGAGGAGAAGAGAGGAGAAGAGAGGAGCAGAGAGGAGAAGAGAGGAGCAGAGAGGAGCAGAGAGGAGAAAAGAGGAGCAGAGAGGAGAAGAGAGGAGAAGAGAGGAGCAGAGAGGAGCAGAGAGGAGAAAAGAGGAGCAGAGAGGAGAAGAGAGGAGAAGAGAGGAGCAGAGAGGAGAAGAGAGGAGAAAAGAGGAGCAGAGAGGAGAAGAGAGGAACAGAGAGGAGCAGTGAGGAACATAGAGGAGAAGAGAGAAACAGGGGGGAACAGAGGGGAACTGAGAGGAACAGAGGGGAACAGAGAGGAGCAGAGTGGTACAGAGATGAGAAGAGAGGAGAAGAGAGGAACAGATAGGAGAAGAGAGGAACAGAGAGGAGAAGAGAGGAACAGAGAGGAGCAGAGAGGAACAGAGAGGAGCAGAGAGGAACAGAGGGGATCAGAGGGGAACAGAGAGGGGCAGAGAGAAGAAGAAGAGAGGAGCAGAGAGGAGAAGAGAGGAGAAGAGAGGTACAGAGAGGAGAAGAGAGGAACAGAGAGGAGAAGAGAGGTACAGAGAGAGAAGAGAGGAACAGAGAGGAGAAGAGAGGAACAGAGAGGATCAGAGGGGAACAGAGAGAAGAAGAGAGGAACAGAGAGGAGAAGAGAGGAGCAGAGAGGAGAAGAGAGGAACAGAGAGGAGAAGAGAGGAACAGAGAGGAACGAGAGGATCAGAGGGGAACAGAGAGGACAGTTCCTCTCAGTCCCTCTCTGTTCCTCTCTGCTCTTCTCTGCTCTTCTCATACACTGTTCCAGGATGAGTAATCAGGCTCATTACTATGTCCTGGCCTGGTGTGTGTTATTAATCGGCCATGCGAACAGAGAAAACCCAGGAGACACCAAGAAGAAAACTAAAGCACAAGGTGAGCAGAACGTGTCCCTGACCTCAGTAGAAACAACATACATGAGCCAGCACTTCATCTTTATCATATTTCCTCCTCAGAAATGGTCTACTTGGATTGATTGTTCTGGGCTATTCCTATAGAGCAGAGAGGGTGCTGTGTGTGTGTGTGTGTCTCTGTGTGTGTGTGTGTGTGTGTGTGTGTGTGTGTGTGTCTCTGTGTGTCTCTGTGTGTCTCTGTGTGTGTGTGTGTGTGTGTGTGTGTGTGTGTGTGTGTGTGTGTGTGTGTGTGTGTGTGTGTGTGTGTGTGTGTGTGTGTGTGTGAGAGAGAGTGTGTGTGTGAGAGAGTGTGTGTGAGAGAGAGTGTGTGTGTAGGCTGGATATAGTGTGTCTTCTGGGCTGAAAAGTGCCAATGTTAACAAAACAGGCCAGATGCTGCTCAGGAGAGGGGGAAGAACCCAGTGCCTCTTGTGCAGGTCACCTGTAGATAATTAGTCATTTTGAAGGGATACCTGAGCATGTGATTAAAAATATAACATCAACGAGGGGCCCGTTCCCAGCTCCCCTATGATACTGCGAAACCCCATTCCCTTCCTTGTACATGCCATCTCTCTCTCGCTCTCTCTCTCTCTCACTTTTGCTCTCTCTCTCTCTCTCTCTCTCTCTCTCTCTCTCTCCCAGAGTCCCTCAGACTGAGTGAAGACCCTACCAGTCCTGAGTCTGATACAGCTGATTAGAGTGAATACCCTACCAGTCCTGAGTCTGATACAGCTGATTAGAGTGAAGACCCTACCAGTCCTGAGTCTGATACAGCTGATTAGAGTGAAGACCCTACTAGTCCTGAGTCTGATACAGCTGATTAGAGTGAAGACCCTACCAGTCCTGAGTCTGATACAGCTGATTAGAGTGAATACCCTACTAGTCCTGAGTCTGATACAGCTGATTAGAGTGAAGACCCTACCAGTCCTGAGTCTGATACAGCTGATTAGTGAAGACCCTACTAGTCCTGAGTCTGATACAGCTGATTAGAGTGAAGACCCTACCAGTCCTGAGTCTGATACAGCTGATTAGAGTGAAGACCCTACTAGTCCTGAGTCTGATACAGCTGATTAGAGTGAAGACCCTACCAGTCCTGAGTCTGATACAGCTGATTAGAGTGAATACCCTACTAGTCCTGAGTCTGATACAGCTGA
>NC_056450.1:18945900-18968400 GCF_018296145.1 Oncorhynchus tshawytscha | reverse complement strand
GTGAAGAAATGTGTGTGTTTTTTGCCAATTTTAACCGCACACTTGTTGTTTGTGTACATGGATTTTATAATGTCGTATGTTTTACCCCCAACACCACTTTCCATCAGTTTGTATAGCAGACCCTCATGCCAGATTGAGTCGAAGGCTTTTTGAAATCAACAAAGCATGAGAAGACTTTGCCTTTGTTTTGGTTTGTTTGATTGTCAATTAGGGTGTGCAGGGTGAATACATGGTCTGTTGTACGGTAATTTGGTAAAAGCCAATTTGACATTTGCTCAGTACATTGTTTTCATTGAGGAAATGTACGAGTCTGCTGTTAATAATAATGCAGAGGATTTTCCCAAGGTTACTGTTGACACATATTCCACGGTAGTTATTGGGGTCAAATTTGTCTCCACTTTTGTGGATTGGGGTGATCAGTCCTTGGTTCCAAATATTGGGGAAGATGCCAGAGCTAAGTATGATGTTAAAGAGTTTTAGTATAGCCAATTGGAATTTGTTGTCTGTATATTTGATCATTTCATTGAGGATACCATCAACACCACAGGCCTTTTTGGGTTGGAGGGTTTTTTATTTTGTCCTGTAACTCGTTCAAGGTAATTGGAGAATCCAGTGGGTTCTGGTAGTCTTTAATAGTTGATTCTAAGATCTGTATTTGATCATGTATATGTTTTTGCTCTTTATTCTTTGTTATAGAGCCAAAGAGATTGGAGAAGTGGTTTACCCATACATCTCCATTTTGGATAGATAATTCTTCGTGTTGTTGTTTGTTTAGTGTTTTCCAATTTTCCCAGAAGTGGTTAGAGTCTATGGATTCTTCAATTGCATTGAGCTGATTTCTGACATGCTGTTCCTTCTTTTCCGTAGTGTATTTCTGTATTGTTTTAGTGATTCACCATAGTGAAGGCGTAGACTCAGGTTTTCCGGGTCTCTATGTTTTTGGTTGGACAGGTTTCTCAATTTCTTTCTTAGATTTTTGCATTCTTCATCAAACCATTTGTCATTATTGTTAATTTTCTTCGGTTTTCTATTTGAGATTTTTAGATTTGATAGGGAAGCTGAGAGGTCAAATATACTGTTAAGATTTTCTACTGCCAAGTTTACACCTCATATTACAGTGGTCTTATTTTCAGATGACTGGAGTCAAGTATAGTCTGTAAAAGCATAGAGACACAGTTTTAAGTACAGACACATCTCTCCGTCTTGTGATTTTCCTTTGACAGTTTTGTGTTGTCATTCAGGAAATTTACAAGTTCTCCTCATCTTCTCTTTTTGCAACTAGAAATACCAGCCATCATGCCTGGTATTTTTAGTAGGCTGATTTTTGCTCTTCCCCTTTCCATTCAGTTCTATTTGAAATCTTATGTTTTATAACCTAGCCTACAAACACAAGACTGTATGAGGCAAAATTTATTCTGGATTTAGAATCAGCCATACTCTTAACATGTTGTTGCACCATTACCCACCAGATTTAGAATCAGCCATCTCTTAACATGTTTCACCATTTACCCTCTGTTAGAACGGCCATCTCAACATGTTGTTGCCCGTCTGGGTTTAGAATCCAGCCATCTCTCAACATGTTGTTTCACCATTACCCACTGGATTTAGAATCCAGCCATCTCTCAACATGTTTTTCATCTCAACATGTTGTTTCACCATTACCCTCTGGGTTTAGAATCCAGCCATCTCTCAACATGTTGTTTCACCATTACCCTCTGGGTTTAGAATCCAGCCATCTCTCAACATGTTGTTTCACCATTACCCTCTGGGTTTAGAATCCAGCCATCTCTCAACATGTTGTTTCACCATTACCCTCTGGGTTTAGAATCCAGCCATCTCTTAACATGTTGTTTTTAGAATCCACCATCTCTTAACATGTTGTTTCACCATTACTGGATTTAGAATCCAGCCATCTCTTAACATGTTGTTGCACCATTACCCACCAGATTTAGAATCCAGCCATCTCTTAACATGTTGTTTCACCATTACCCTCTGGATTTAGAATCCAGCCATCTCTCAACATGTTGTTTCACCATTACCTTATGGGTTTAGAATTCAGCCATCTCTCAACATGTTGTTGCACCATTACCCTCTGGGTTTAGAATCCAGCCATCTCTCAACATGTTGTTGCACCATTACCCTCTGGGTTTAGAATCCAGCCATCTCTCAACATGTAGTTTCACCATTACCCTCTGGATTTAGAATCCAGCCATCTCTCAACATGTTGTTTCACCATTACCCTCTGGATTTAGAATCCAGCCATCTCTCAACATGTAGTTTCACCATTACCCTCTGGGTTTAGAATCCAGCCATCTCTCAACATGTAGTTTCACCATTACCCTCTGGATTTAGAATCCAGCCATCTCTCAACATGTAGTTTCACCATTACCCTCTGGATTTAGAATCCAGCCATCTCTCAACATGTTTTTCACCATTACCCTCTGGGTTTAGAATCCAGCCATCTTTCAACATGTAGTTTCACCATTACCCACTGGATTTAGAATCCAGCCATCTCTCAACATGTTGTTTCACCATTACCCTCTGGGTTTAGAATCCAGCCATCTCTTAACATGTTGTTTCACCATTACCCTCTGGGTTTAGAATCCAGCCATCTCTCAACATGTTGTTGCACCATTACCCACCAGATTTAGAATCCAGCCATCTCTTCACATGTTGTTTCACCATTACCCTCTGGATTTAGAATCCAGCCATCTCTCAACATGTTTTTCACCATTACCCTCTGGGTTTAGAATCCAGCCATCTTTCAACATGTAGTTTCACCATTACCCACTGGATTTAGAATCCAGCCATCTCTCAACATGTTGGTTCACCATTACCCTCTGGATTTAGAATCCAGCCATCTCTTCACATGTTGTTTCAACATTACCCTCTGGATTTAGAATCCAGACATCTCTTAACATGTAGTTTCACCATTACCCACTGGATTTAGAATCCAGCCATCTCTCAACATGTTTTGTCACCATTACCCTCTGGATTTAGAATCCAGCCATCTCTCAACATGTTGTTTCACCATTACCCTCTGGGTTTAGAATCCAGCCATCTCTTCACATGTTGTTTCACCATTACCCACCGGATTTAGAATCCAGCCATCTCTCAACATGTTGTTTCACCATTACCCTCTGGGTTTAGAATCCAGCCATCTCTTAACATGTAGTTTCACCATTACCCACTGGATTTAGAATCCAGCCATCTCTCAACATGTTGTTTCACCATTACCCTCTGGATTTAGAATCCAGCCATCTCTCAACATGCTGTTTCACCATTACCCTCTGGATTTAGAATCCAGCCATCTCTTCACATGTTGTTTTCACCATTACCCTCTGGATTTAGAATCCAGCCATCTCTCAACATGTTGTTTCACCATTACCCACTGGATTTAGAATCCAGCCTTCTCTCAACATGTTGTTCTCACCATTACCCACTGGATTTAGAATCCAGCCATCTCTCAACATGTTGTTCTCACCATTACCCTCTGGATTTAGAATCCAGCCTTCTCTCAACATGTTTTTCACCATTACCCACTGGATTTAGAATCCAGCCATCTCTCAACATGTTGTCTGCATCCCCACAACCTGTGCATTTGAGAAAGCTTGGTGTGATTGTGAGTTAATGGTTGCTTTGGTATCTCCATTCATAATAATCTGTGCCATTAAGCAGACGATTTTATCCTGAACCACCGCGTGTGTGTGTGTGTGTGTGTGTGTGTACATTTTAAGTATGGGTGACCCCCGGGTTTCGAACCCACAATCCTGGCGGTACCAGCGCCGTTCTCTACCAACTGATCGTAATATAATCCGTGTCTGTTCTCTAGGACGGTGATGAAGACGGGTCTGGAGACGGTGAAGGCGGCGTTGAGGGCGTTCTTCGACAACGCAGCAGAGGACTTGGAGAAGACTTTAGAGAACCTGAAACAGGGCCAGTTCACTCACAGTCACTCCCAGCCCAAAGGAGTCACCCAGATCATTAACTACACCAGCGTAGCCCTGCTCCCTGTCCTCTCCTCCCTGTTCGAACACATCGGGCAGAACCTCTTTGGGGAAGACCTCATATGTATGCATACCAGTAGATACCAATTCACATTTGGATCATTTGTTTTTTTGCTGAACAAAACCTGATATAGAGGCAATTCCACCAAAGCCTGATGAGAGCTTGTAGCACCACCTATTGGCCAATTATGAAACTGCACTTACCTGTAGCTCAAACATGAGACAAGCCCTCATTAGGCATTGTTAATTAAAAAGGCCATCCCTGTATCTCACAAGACCAATCCTCTTTAATCATTGTTAATTAAATAGGCCATTCCTGTATCTCACACAAGACAAGGCCTCATTAGGCATTGTTAATTAAAAAGGCCATCCCTGTATCTCACACGAGACCAGCCCTCATTAGGTCTGTACTGTAGGTCCTCTGTGTAAGGACACCGTCCTGTAAAGGTCATACTGTAGGTCCTCTGTGTAAGGACACCGTCCTGTAAAGGTCATACTGTAGGTCCTCTGTGTAAGGAGACTTCCCTTGTTGTCTTCACAGTGGATGATGTCCAGGTGGCCTGTTATAGGATCCTCAACAGCCTGTATAGTCTTGGTACCAACAACAGCATCTACGTAGAAAGGTAACGTCAAAATGAAATGCAATGTGAACACGATGATTCATTAAGAGGAAGTCAATCACACAGTCAACTCGAGGTCATTTAGTAAGTTCACCATTCTGCGATTCTCACTGTTGAACATTGTAACAGTGTTCAACACAACGCTCTTTTTGTCATCATTCGATCTGATCCGTTATCATTCAATCTGATCCGTTATTATTCGATCTGATCCGTTATCATTTGATCTGATCCGTCATCATTTGATCTGATCCGTTATTATTCGATCTGATCCGTTATCATTCGATCTGATCCGTTATCATTTGATCTGATCCGTTATTATTCGATCTGATCCGTTATCATTCGATCTGATCCGTTATCATTCGATCTGATCCGTTATCATTCGATCTGATCCGTTATCATTCGATCTGATCCGTTATCATTTGATCTGATCCGTTATCATTTGATCTGATCCGTTATCATTTGATCTGATCCGTTATCATTTTATCTGATCCGTCATCATTCTGTCTGATCCGTTATCATTCGATCTGATCCGTTATCATTCGATCTGATCCGTTATCATTCGATCTGATCCGTTATCATTTGATCTGATCCGTTATTATTCGATCTGATCCTTTATCATTTGATCTGATCCGTTATCATTCGATCTGATCCGTTATCATTCGATCTGATCCGTCATCATTCGATCTGATCCGTAATCATCTGGTATCATTTCATTTCAACCCAATAAGCAAAAATATAAAACTGATCCGTTATCATTTGATCTGATCCGTTATTTTTCGATCTGATCCGTTATCATCCGATCTGATCCGTTATCATTTGATCTGATTCGTTATCATTTGATCTGATCCGTTATAATTTTATCTGATCCGTCATCATTCTGTCTGATCCGTTATCATTTGATCTGATCCGTTATTATTCGATCTGATCCGTTATCATTCGATCTGATCAGTCAACGGCAATTATTTTCTAAAGTCATCTGGTATCATTTAATTTCAACCCAATAAGCAAGAAAATAAAACCGTACCAATCTTCATGTTAAACTACTTTTACAAATGTCAAAATGAATTCAATGTGAATATGATGATTAAGAGGAAGATAGGGTGTCTTGGAACTGATCAGCTACCCAGCTGGTTGAAATGGATTAAAAATATATCATCCAACCAGTTACGCCATTCATGTCCATTACAGAAATATAATTATGGGTTCAAGCAGAGAAGCTGGGTGAGACCCTATTGTATTTAATTATGGGGTTGGAGCAGAAGCTGGGTGAAACCCTATTGTTTTAATTATGGGTTCAGAGAGAAGTTGGGTGAGACCCTATTGTATTTAATTATGGGGTTGGAGCAGAGAAGCTGGGTGAAACCCTATTGTCTTTAATTATGGGGTTGGAGCAGAGAAGCTG
Source organism: Oncorhynchus tshawytscha (assembly GCF_018296145.1). Taxonomy (NCBI): domain Eukaryota; kingdom Metazoa; phylum Chordata; class Actinopteri; order Salmoniformes; family Salmonidae; genus Oncorhynchus; species Oncorhynchus tshawytscha. The sequence goes on along the minus strand of NC_056450.1, from coordinate 18,962,371 downwards.
GGTGAGACCCTATTGTATTTAATTAGGGGTTCAAGCAGAGAAGCTGGGTGAGACCCTATTGTATTTAATTAGGGGTTCGAGCAGAGAAGCTGGGTGAGACCCTATTGTATTTAATTAGGGGTTGGAGCAGAGAAGCTGGGTGAAACCCTATTGTCTTTAATTATGGGGTCCGAGCAGAGAAGCTGGGTGAGACCCTATTGTATTTAATTAGGGGCCATGGAGCCAAACAGCTATGGAGCCAAACAGACATGGAGCCAAAAACGGCCATGGAGCCAAACGGCCATGGAGCCAAACGGCCATGGAGCCAAACGGCCATGGAGCCAAACGGCCATGGAGCCAAACAGCCAAACGGCCATGGAGCCAAACAGCCATGGAGCCAAACGGCCATGGAGCCAAAAGGCCATGGAGCCAAACAGCCTAACGGCCATGGAGCCAAATGGCCATGGAGCCAAACAGCCTAACGGCCATGGAGCCAAACAGCCATGGAGCCAAACAGCCAAAAGGCCATGGAGCCAAACAGCCTGGAAGGCCATGGAGCCAAACCATGGAGCCAAACGGCCATGGAGCCAAAAGGCCATGGAGCCAAAAGGCCATGGAGCCAAACGGCCATGGAGCCAAACGGCCATGGAGCCAAACGGCCATGGAGCCAAACGGCCATGGAGCCAAACGGCCATGGAGCCAAACAGCCATGGAGCCAAACATCCAAACAGCCATGGAGCCAAACAGTCTAATAGTTAGTCTTTCTAACTATTTCTATTTACATCCTCAATTTCTGCAAGATGCCAAAACGTTGGACATAACAGGACAGGCCAGTGGATTCCCTCTGAGGGGAGTTTTCTCTAAACCAATGCTTATGACACATCCAGAACCAGCCACAGATCCTGCTGGATAATCTGTTGAATATGGTGTAGTAACAAAAACCTCCGTAACAACCGACATCATGAAGTAGCTGGATAAGGTTAGCGCGCTAGCTACACTGACAGCTGTCAGTGAACAACAAAATGTTAATGTTTATCAACGCCACGTGGAAATTCCCACACCCAATTGGTGAATATACAGTACCAGTCAGAAGTTTGGACACACCTACTGATTCCAGGGTTTTTCTTCATATTTACTCTTTACTGGTTGAAAGAGTGTGCAAATCTGTCATGGAAGCAAAGGGTTGCTGCTTTAAAGAATCTAAAATATATTTGATTTGTTTAAATGAGGATCCGCCCCCTTTTTTTTCCAATTTTCTCCTAAAATGACCCAAATCTAACTACCTGTAGCTCAGGACCCAAATCTAACTGCCTGTAGCTCAGGACCTAAAATGACCCAAATCTAACTACCTGTAGCTCAGGACCTACAATGACATACCCAAATCTAACTGCCTGTAGCTCAGGACCTAAAATGACATACCCAAATCTAACTGCCTGTAGCTCAGGACCTAAAATGACATACCCAAATCTAACTGCCTGTAGCTCAGGACCTAAAATGACCCAAATCTAAACTGCCTGTAGCTCAGGACCTAAAATGGCATACCCAAATCTAACTGCCTGTAGCTCAGGACCTAAAATGACATACCCAAATCTAACTGCCTGTAGCTCAGGACCTAAAATGACCCAAATCTAACTGCCTGTAGCTCAGGACCTAAAATGACATACCCAAATCTAACTGCCTGTAGCTCAGGACCTAAAATGACCCAAATCTAACTGCCTGTAGCTCAGGACCTAAAATGACATACCCAAATCTAACTGCCTGTAGCTCAGGACCTAAAATGACATACCCAAATCTAACTGCCTGTAGCTCAGGACCTAAAATGACCCAAATCTAACTGCCTGTAGCTCAGGACCTAAAATGACCCAAATCTAACTGCCTGTAGCTCAGGACCTAAAATGACATACCCAAATCTAACTGCCTGTAGCTCAGGACCTAAAATGACCCAAATCTAACTGCCTGTAGCTCAGGACCTAAAATGACATACCCAAATCTAACTGCCTGTAGCTCAGGACCTAAAATGACATACCCAAATCTAACTGCCTGTAGCTCAGGACCTAAAATGACATACCCAAATCTAACTGCCTGTAGCTCAGGACCTAAAATGACATACCCAAATCTAACTGCCTGTAGCTCAGGACCTAAAATGACATACCCAAATCTAACTGCCTGTAGCTCAGGACCTAAAATGACATACCCAAATCTAACTGCCTGTAGTTCAGGCCCTAAAATGACATACCCAAATCTAACTGCCTGTAGCTCAGGACCTAAAATGATATACCCAAATCTAACTGCCTGTAGTTCAGGCCCTGAAGCAAGGAAATGCATATTCTTGGTACCATTTGAAAGGAAACACTTTGAAGTTTGTGGAAATGTGAAATTAATGTAGGAGAATATAACACATTAGATCTGGTAAAAGATAATACAAATAAGTAAAAACAACTGTTTTTTTTGCATCATCATCTTTGAAATGCAAGAGAAAGGCCATAATGTATTTTTCCAGCCCATGCGCAATTTAGATGTTGATTTTGGCCACTAGATGGCAGCAATGTATGTGCAAAGGTTTAGACTGATCCAATGAACCATTGCATTTATGTTCAACATTTTGTGTCAAGACTGCCCAAATGTGCCTAATTGCTTTACTAATACATTTTCAAGTTCATAACTGTACACTCTCTCCTGTGCGCCGCACCTTCACTAATAGCTTATGTAAATTGGACAGTGCAGTTAGATTAACAATAATTGAATCTTTCTGCCCATATCAGATATGTCTATGTCCTGGGAAATGTTCTTGTTACTTACAACCTCATGCTAATCGCATTAGCCTACGTTAGTTCAACCTCATGCTAATCACATTAGCCTACGTTAGTTCAACCTCATGCTAATCACATTAGCCTACGTTAGTTCAACCTCATGCTAATCACATTAGCCTACGTTAGTTCAACCTCATGCTAATCACATTAGCCTACGTTAGTTCAACCTCATGCTAATCACATTAGCCTACGTTAGTTCAACCTCATGCTAATCACATTAGCCTACGTTAGTTCAACCTCATGCTAATCACATTAGCCTACGTTAGTTCAACCTCATGCTAATCACATTAGCTACGTTAGCAACCTCATGCTAATCACATTAGCCTACGTTAGTTCAACCTCATGCTAATCACATTAGCCTACGTTAGCTCAAACTCATGCTAATCACATTAGCCTACGTTAGTTCAACCTCATGCTAATCACATTAGCCTACGTTAGTTCAACCTCATGCTAATCACATTAGCCTACGTTAGTTCAACCTCATGCTAATCACACCAGCCTACGTTAGTTCAACCTCATGCTAATCACATTAGCCTACGTTAGTTCAACCCCATGCTAATCACATTAGCCTACGTTAGTTCAACCTCATGCTAATCACATTAGCCTACGTTAGTTCAACCTCATGCTAATCACATTAGCCTACGTTAGCTCCACCGTGGGCGGGACACTGATCCTGCAGTTTTAACACTTTTTTGCTTACTACATGATTCCATATGTGTTATTTCATAGTTCGATGTCTTATTCTACAATGTAGAAAATGGTAAAAATAAAGATAAACCCTGGAATGTGTAGGTGTGTCCAAACTTTTGACTGGTACTGTAGATAAGTAGCCTTCATCATTCTTCTGAGGTGGAACCTAAATATGCATTTCCTGTCTTGAACAGGAAATTACATCAAAATAGTGGTGGCTACTTCCTCTGGGGTGTTACTTTAAGGTCCTCCATTTAGAATTGAGTGAAGGGGAGAACACTCCAAATGCTTTACTCCTCTGAATGACCTGTACAACACTTGATATACGGTATCCACGGACCAAGATCTCATAAAATGATGTTTTTCCAGGCTAGCATGTCAAACAACATGGTCGCTACTGACCAATAAACATTTACGTGACAAGTATTCACGACTTGATATATGCTGAGGTCATTTTTTAATGTTTTTTTCACGTTTTCTCAAAGTCCCTACTTTGATTGACACTGGAAGTATGATAGATAATGATAATCTAAAAGTATCCTGTCCAGAACCTTGTACTGACTATGTTGACACCACATTTCATACATTTACAACAACCATAATTTGTTCTGTGGCTCATTTTAATATTGCATTAAGTCTAGTAAAAGGATGTGACTGGGTTAAACCAGTTATTCTGGAGAAGGAGTGTCTTCCTGAACATGAGTGGTCCCTCACTTTTCCTCCTCCTCCTCCTGCCCCTTCCTCCTCTTCCTCCTTCCTCCCCCTACCTCCTCCTCCCCCCTCATGCCCCTTCCTCCGCTTCCTCCTACCTCCTCCTTCTCCTCCCCCTACCTCCTCCTTCTCCTCCCCCTACCTCCTCCTTCTCCTCCCCTTTCCTCCTCTTCCTACCTCCTCCTTCTCCTCCCCTTACCTCCTCCTTCCTCCCCCTACCTCCTCCTTCTCCTCCCCCTACCTCCTCCTTCTCCTCCCCCTACCTCATCCTTCTCCTCCCCTTCCTCCTCTTCCTACCTCCTCCTTCTCCTCCCCTTACCTCCTCCTTCTCCTCCCCTCCTCCTCTTCCTACCTCCTCCTTCTCCTCCCCTACCTCCTTTTCCTTCTCCTCCCCCTACCTCCTCCTTCTCCTTCTCCTCCCCTTCCTTCTCCTTCTCCTCCCCCTACCTCCTCCCCTTCTCCTCCCCCTTCCTCCTCCCTTCTCCTCCTACCTCCTTCTCCTTCTCCTCCCCCCCTACCTCCTCCTTCTCCTCCCCCCCTACCTCCTCCTTCTCCTCCCCTTCCTCCTCCTTCTCCTCCCCTTCCTCCTTTTCCTTCCTCCTCCTCCTTCTCTTCCCCTTACTCCTTACTCCTCCTCCTCCTCCTCCGCTACCTCATCCTTCTCCTCCTGCCCCTTCCTCTGCTTCCTCCCCCTACCTCCTCCCCTACCTCATCCTTCTCCTCCCCTTCCACCTCTTCCTTCTTCCTCCCCCTCCTCCTCCTCTTCCTCCTTCCTCCCCCTACCTCCTCCTCCCGTCCCTTCCTCCTCTTCCTCCTTCCTCCCCCTACCTCCCCCCTCCTCCTCTTCCTCCCCCTCCCTTCTCCTCTTCCTCCCTCCTCCTCCTCCTGCAGGCAGCGTCCAGCCCTAGGTGAATGTCTTGCAGCGTTCTCGGGGGCGTTCCCTGTGGCCTTCCTGGAACCAGAGCTCAACCAGTTCAACAACTACTCCATCTACATCACCAAGGGCTCCCGGGACAGAACAGGTACTGTTGCAAACTGTCCTTCAGGTGTTTTAGAATCAAAGACAGGATCGGTTTGGATGGAGAGATGGAGAGAAGCTTGGCATAAATGTTGCAAACTGAATTGAGGAATGACTGCATACAGTCTTTATGTCTCTCTCACTATCACCTTTTATCTCTCTGTCTCTTACTCCCTCTCTCCCTCCACCCTCTCTCTGCCTCTCTCTGCCTCTCTCTCCCTCCACCCTCCCTCTCTCTCCCTCCACCCTCTTTCTTTATCTCTCTGTCTCTTACTCCCTCTCTCCCTCCACCCTCTCTCTGCCTCTCTCTCCCTCCACCTCTCTCTCCCTCCACCCTCTCTCTGCCTCTCTCTGCCTCTCTCTGCCTCTCTCTCCCCTCCACCCTCTCTCTGCCTCTCTCTCTCTCTGCCTCTCTCTCCCTCCACCCTCCCTCTCTCTCTCTCTCTGCCTCTCTCTCCCTCCACCCTCTCTCTCCCTCCACCTGTCTCTCTCTCCTCCTCCCTCCCTCCCCTCTCTCTCTCTCTCCTCCTCCCTCTCTCTCCCTCCACCCTCTCTCTGCCTCTCTCTCCCTCCACCCTCTCTCTTTATCTCTCTGTCTCTTACTCCCTCTCCCCTCACCCTCTCTCTCCTCTCTCTCTCTCTCTCCCTCCACCCTCTCTCTCCACTCTCTCTGCCTCTCTCTCCCTCCACCCTCTCTCTCCCTCCACCCTCTCTCTCTCTCTCTCTGCCTCTCTCTCCCTCCACCCTCTCTCTTTATCCACCCTCTCTCTCTCCCTCTCTGCCTCTCTCTCCCTCCACCCTCTCTCCCTCCCCACTCTCTCTGTCTCTTACTCCTCTCTCTCCCTCCACCCTCTCTCTCTCTCTCTCTCCCTCTCTCTCCCTCCACCCTCTCTCTTTATCTCTCTGTCTCTTACTCCCTCTCTCCCTCCACCCTCTCTCTCTCTCTCTCTCCTCCACCCTCTCTCTCCCCCTCCACCCTCTCTCTCCCTCTTTCTCTGCCTCTCTCTCCCTCCACCCTCTCTCTCCCCCCACTCTGTCTCTCTCTTTCTCCTCCCTCTCTCTCTCTCTCTGCCTCTCTCTCCCTCCACCCTCTCTCTTTATCTCTCTCTCTCTCTCCCTCTCTCCCTCCACCCTCTCTCTCTCCTCTCTCTCTCTCTCCCTCCACCCTCTTTCTTTATCTCTCTCTACCTCTCTTTTCCTCCCTCTCTCTATTTCCCTCTCTCTCTCTCTCTCCCTCCACCCTGTCTCTCTCCCTCTCTCCCTTTACCCTCTCTCTCTGTCTCTCTCCCTCCACCCTCTTTCTTTATCTCTCTCTACCTCTCTTTTCCTCCCTCTCTCTCTCTCTCTCTCTCTCCTTCCTTTCCCCTCTCTCTCTCTCCCTCCACCCTCTCTTTCTTTCTCTCTCTCTCTCTCTTTTCCCTCTTCCCCCTCCCTCCCCCTCTCTCTCTCTCTCCCTCCTCTCCCTCTCTTTCTTTCTCTCTCCACCTCTCTTTTCCTCCCTCTCTCCATTTCCCTCTCTCCCTCTCTCTCTCCCTTCCTTCCTTCCCCCTCTCTCTCTATCTCCCTCCACCCTCTCTTTCTTTCTCTCTCTCTCCATTTCCCTCTCTCTCTCTCCCTCCACACTCTCTCTCTCTCCCTCCACCCTCTCTCTCCCTCCTCTCTCTCTCCACTTCCTTCTCTCTCTCCCTCCACACTCTCTCTCTCTCCCTCCACCCTCTCTCTCCCTCCTCTCTCTCTCCATTTCCCTCTCTCTCTCTCTCTCCACCACTCTCTCTCTCTCCCTCCACCCTCTCTCATCCCTCCTCTCTCTCTCCATTTCCCTCTCTCTCTCTCCCTCCACACTCTCTCTCTCTCCCTCCACCTCTCTCCATTTCCCTCTCTCTCCATTTCCCTCTCTCTCTCTCCCTCCACACTCTCTCTCTCTCCCTCCTCCCTCTCTCTCCCTCTCTCCCTCCTCCTCTCTCCATTTCCCTCTCTCTCTCTCCCTCCACACTCTCTCTCCCTCCTCCCTCTCTCCATTTCCCTCTCTCTCTCTCCCTCCACACTCTCTCTCTCTCCCTCCACCCTCTCTCTCCCTCCTCCCTCTCTCCATTTCCCTCTCTCTCTCTCCTCCCTCCACTCTCTCTCTCTCCCTCCTCTCTCTCTCCATTTCCCCTCTCTCTCTCTCCCTCCACACTCTCTCTCTCTCCCTCCACCCTCCATTTCCCTCTCTCTCTCTCCCTCCACACTCTCTCTCTCCACCCTCTCTCTCCACCCTCTCTCCCTCTCTCTCTCTCCCTCCATTTCCTCTCTCCACCCTCTCTCTCCCTCCACATTTCTCTCTCTCTCTCCCTCCACCCTCTCTCTCCCTCCTCCCTCTCTCCATTTCCCTCTCTCTCTCTCCCTCCACTCTCTCTCTCTCCCTCCACCACACTCTCTCTCCACCCTCTCTCTCCCCTCCACCCTCTCTCTCCCTCCTCCCTCTCTCCATTCCCTCTCTCTCTCTCTCCCTCCCCCTCCACCCTCTCTCTCCCTCCTCTCTCTCTCCATTTCCCTTCTCGCTCTCTCCCTCCACACTCTCTCTCCCTCCACCCTCTCTCTCCCTCCTCTCTCTCTCCATTTCCCTCTCTCTCTCTCCCTCCACACTCTCTCTCTCTCCTCCTCTCTCTCTCCCATTTCCCTCTCTCTCTCCCCTCCACACTCTCTCTCTCCCTCCACCCTCTCTCTCCCTCCACCCTCTCCTCTCCTCCCATTCTCCCTCTCTCTCTCCCTCCACCCTCTCTCTCCCTCCTCCTTCTCTCCCTCCCTCTCTCTCTCTCTCCCCTCCACCCTCTCTCTCTCTCCCTCCACCCTCTCTCTCTCCCTCCACCCTCTCTCTCCCTCCTCTCTCTCTCTCTCCACACTTCTCTCTCTCGCTCCTCCCTCCTCCATCTCTCTCTCTCTCTCCCCTCCACCTCTCTCTCCCTCCTCTCTCTCTCCATTTCCCTCTCTCTCTCTCCCTCCACACTCTCTCTCTCCCCTCCACCCTCTCTCCCTCCACATTCCCCTCTCTCCTCCACCCTCTCTCTCTCTCCCTCCTCTCTCTCCCTCCACCCTCTCTCTCCCTCCTCCCTCTCTCCATTTCCTCCCTCTCTCTCTCTCCTCCCTCCATTTCCCTCTCTCTCTCTCCCTCCACCCTCTCTCCATTTCCCTCTCTCTCTCCCTCCATTTCACTCTCTCTCTCTCCCTCCACCCTCTCTCTCTCCTCCCTCCTCTCTCCATTTCCCTCTCCCTCTCTCCTCTCTCCCTCTCTCTCTCCCTCCACCCTCCTCTCCCTCCACCCTCTCTCCCTCCTCTCTCTCCCCTCTCTCTCCATTTCCCTCTCTCTCTCCATTTCCCTCCCTCTCCACCTCTCTCTCTCTCTCCTCCCTCTCTCCATTTCCCTCTCTCTCTCTCCCTCCACCTCTCTCTCTCCCTCCACCCTCTCCCTCTCATTTCCCTCTCTCTCTCCCTCCCTCCTCACTCTCTCTCTCCCTCCACCCTCTCTCTCCCTCCTCCCTCTCTCCATTTCCTCTCTCTCTCCCTCCCTTTCCCTCTCTCTCCCTCTCCCATCCTCTCTCTCTCTCTCCATTTCCCTCTCTCTCTCTCCCTCCACACTCTCTCTCTCTCCCTCCACCCTCTCTCTCCCTCCTCCCTCTCTCCATTTCCCTCTCTCTCTCCTCTCTTCCCCACTGCTTCCCCAGCTCTAGATCTGCCCTTCCAGGTAGGAGAGATGTGTCCAGTCATCCCGTCCCTGGAGAAGTCTCTGGAGGAGATCATGGATCTGGCTGAGTCCGGCCTGCACTACACGCAGATGCCTCACGTTATGGAGGTAGAGACTGGTTTATTACCAGGAGACTGGTGGTTTATTACCAGGAGACTGGTGGTTTATTAACAGGAGACTGGTGGTTTATTAATAGGAGACTGGTGGTTTATTAACAGGAGACTGGTGGTTAATTAACAGGAGACTGGTGGTTTATTACCAGGAGACTGGTGGTTTATTAACAGGAGACTGGTGGTTTATTAACAGGAGACTGGTGGTTTAATTAACAGGAGACTGGTGGTTAATGGTGGTTAATTAACAGGAGACTGGTGGTTTATTAACAGGAGACTGGTGGTTTATTAACAGGAGACTGGTGGTTTATTAACAGGAGACTGGTGGTTTATTAACAGGAGACTGGTGGTTTATTATTAACAGGAGACTGGTGGTTTATTAACAGGAGACTGGTGGTTTAATTAACAGGAGACTGGTGGTTTATTACCAGGAGACTGGTGGTTAATTAATAGGAGACTGGTGGTTTATTACCAGGAGACTGGTGGTTAATTAACAGGAGACTGGTGGTTTATTACCAGGAGACTGGTGGTTAATTAACAGGAGACTGGTGGTTTATTAACAGGAGACTGGTGGTTTATTAACAGGAGACTGGTGGTTTATTAACAGGAGACTGGTGGTTAATTAACAGGAGACTGGTGGTTAATTAACAGGAGACTGGTGGTTTATTACCAGGAGACTGGTGGTTTATTAACAGGAGACTGGTGGTTTATTACCAGGAGACTGGTGGTTTATTAACAGGAGACTGGTGGTTTATTAACAGGAGACTGGTGGTTTATTAACAGGAGACTGGTGGTTTATTAACAGGAGACTGGTGGTTTATTAACAGGAGACTGGTGGTTTATTAACAGGAGACTGGTGGTTTATTAACAGGAGACTGGTGGTTTATTAACAGGAGACTGGTGGTTTATTAACAGGAGACTGGTGGTTTATTAACAGGAGACTGGTGGTTTATTAACAGGAGACTGGTGGTTTATTACCAGGAGACTGGTGGTTTATTAACAGGAGACTGGTGGTTTTATTAACAGGAGACTGGTGGTTTATTAACAGGAGACTGGTGGTTTATTAACAGGAGACTGGTGGTTTATTAACAGGAGACTGGTGGTTTATTAACAGGAGACTGGTGGTTTACTGGTGGTTTATTAACAGGAGACTGGTGGTTTATTAACAGGAGACTGGTGGTTTATTAACAGGAGACTGGTGGTTTAGGAGACTGGTGGTTTATTAACAGGAGACTGGTGGTTTATTACCAGGAGACTGGTGGTTTATTACCAGGAGACTGGTGGTTTTTATTAACAGGAGACTGGTGGTTTATTAACAGGAGACTGGTGGTTTATTAACAGGAGACTGGTGGTTTATTAACAGGAGACTGGTGGTTTATTAACAGGAGACTGGTGGTTTATTAACAGGAGACTGGTGGTTTATTAACAGGAGACTGGTGGTTTATGGTAACAGGAGACTGGTGGTTTATTAACAGGAGACTGGTGGTTTATTAACAGGAGACTGGTGGTTTATTAACAGGAGACTGGTGGTTTATTAACAGGAGACTGGTGGTTTATTAACAGGAGACTGGTGGTTTTATTAACAGGAGACTGGTGGGAGACTGGTGGTTTATTAACAGGAGACTGGTGGTTTATTAACAGGAGACTGGTGGTTTATTAACAGGAGACTGGTGGTTTATTAACAGGAGACTGGTGGTTTATTACCAGGAGACTGGTGGTTTATTAACAGGAGACTGGTGGTTAATTAAAAGGAGACTGGTGGTTTATTAACAGGAGACTGGTGGTTTATTACCAGGAGACTGGTGGTTTATTACCAGGAGACTGGTGGTTTATTACCAGGAGACTGGTGGTTTATTAACAGGAGACTGGTGGTTTATTAACAGGAGACTGGTGGTTAATTAACAGGAGACTGGTGGTTTATTAACAGGAGACTGGTGGTTTATTACCAGGAGACTGGTGGTTTATTAACAGGAGACTGGTGGTTTATTACCAGGAGACTGGTGGTTTAATTAATAGGAGACTGGTGGTTTATTACCAGGAGACTGGTGGTTTATTACCAGGAGACTGGTGGTTAGGAGACTTACCAGGAGACTGGTGGTTTATTACCAGGAGACTGGTGGTTTATTACCAGGAGACTGGTGGTTTACCAGGAGACTTATTACAGGAGACTGGTGGTTAATTACCAGGAGACTGGTGGTTTATTAACAGGAGACTGGTGGTTTATTACCAGGAGACTGGTGGTTAATTACCATGCCCATACTGCCAACTCCCAGTGCTTACCATGCCCATACTGCCAACTCCCAGGGCTTACCATGCCCATACTGCCAACTCCCAGTGCTTACCATGCCCATACTGCCAACTCCCAGGGTTTACCATACCCATACTACTTAACTCCCAGGGCTTACTTACCCATACTGCCAAAACCCAGGGCTTGGTACTACTGCCAACTCCCAGGGGTTACCACCATACCCATACTGCCAACTCCCAGGGTTTACCATACCCATACTGCCAACTCCCAGGGTTTACCATACCCATACTGCCAACTCCCAGGGCTTACCATGCCCATACTGCCAACTCCCAGCACTTACCATACCCATACTGCCAACTCCCAGGGTTTACCATACCCATACTGCCAATCCCAGGGTTTACCATACCCCCATACTGCCAACCCCCCAGCGCTTACCATACCCATACTGCCCCAGGGTTTACCCTCGATATGGTACAGGGATACCTGGGAAATAGGAGTGTGGTCCTAGGTGAGCCACCATTCTGCCAGTTCCACACACAAGCATAATACATCGATTCACAGGTTCTTAATCCCTTATTTTGATAGTGAATTCATAATCACCTTATCAGACGTAATATTTCCTAATGTCAGGTTCTAAATGGAGCAAAACAATAAATATAGCACACATAAAGAAAATGGTTATTTGGCAACGACGTACCACTGTGTTCTGTTGGGGACACGAAACCATTACCACTAACCACTAGATGGAGCCAAAGGTCAAGGGGGGGGCTGTATTATTCTGGGGCCTCCAGCGGCAGACCTTGCATGAGAGCACCAGCTGTTCTGGATGACTGTATAATCACGCTCTCCACAGCCGATGTGAGTAAAGACCTTTTAAACAGGACAACAGTCACAAGGCTGCAGGGCCAGATGGATTACCAGGACGTGTGCTCCGCGCATGCATTGACCAACTGGTAGGTGTCTTCACTGACATTTTCAACATGTCCCTGATTGAGTCATTAATACCAACATGTTTCAAGCAGACCACCGTAGTCCCTGTGCCAAAGAACACAAAGGCAACCTGCCTAAATGACTACAGATCCGTAGCACTCACGTCCCTAGCAGCTCAGCGTTCAACACCATCGTACCCTCAAAGCTCATCACCAAGCTAAGGAACCTGGGACTAAACACCTCCCTCTGCAACTGGATCCTGGACTTCCTGACAGGCCGCCCCCAGGTGGTGAGGGTAGGTAGCAACACATCTGCCACGCTGATCATCAACACTGGAGCTCCCCATGGGTGCGAGCTCAGTCCCCTCCTGTACTCCCTGTTCACCCACGACTGCAAGGCCAGGCACAAGTCCAACACCATCATTAAGTTTGCTGACAACACAACAGTGGTAGGCCTGATCACCGACAACGACGAGACAGCCTATAGGGAGGAGGTCAGAGACCTGGCCGGGTGGTGCCAGAATAACAACCAATCCCTCAACGTAACCAAGACTAAGGTTATGATTGTGGACTACAGGAAAAGGAGGACCGAGCACGCCCCCATTCTCATCGGCGGGGCTGTAGTGGAGCAGGTTGACAGCTTGGTGATGAAGTGTCCCTGAAGATATGCACAGCTTGGTGATGAAGTGTCCCTGAAGATATGCACAGCTTGGTGATGAAGTGTCCCTGAAGATATGCACAGCTTGGTGATGAAGTGTCCCTGAAGATATGCACAGCTTGGTGATGAAGTGTCCCTGAAGATATGCACAGCTTGGTGATGAAGTGTCCCTGAAGATATGCATCACCATCTGGTTGTCCTCTAGGTCTTTCCCAGATGGCCATTTAACGTCCAGAGAAATATCACAACCTTCTGTATCCAGCTCTGGAACGCTCACCTGGTGGAAACATCGGCTTCAGTATCCGCCATGAAGACAACGGGCTCTTGGTGGAATCTGGATAAAACACCAATGAGACTGTTTGTCAAGTCTGGGCCCTGTATAAGCTGAGTGTTCAGTGATGTCTCTTGATAGGTGGCCCTGTAGTCTGGGCCTTGTAGAAGCTGTGATGTCTCTTGATAGGTGGTCCTGTAGTCTGGGCCCTGTAGAAGCTGACTATTCAGTGATGTCTCTTGATAGGTGGTCCTGGGCCTTGTAGTGAAGACATGGGCCTTGTAGAATCTGGTATTCAGTGATGTCTCTTGATAGGTGGCCCTGTAGTCTGGGCCCTGTAGAAGCTGAGTATTCAGTGATGTCTCTTGATAGGTGGCCCTGTAGTCTGGGCCTTGTGTCTCTTGAGGTGGCCCTGTAAGAAGCTGAGTATTCAGTGATGTCTCTTGATAGGTGGTCCTGTAGTATGGGCCTGTGATGTCTCTTGATAGGTGGTCCTGTAGTCTGGGCCCTGTAGAAGCTGACTATTCAGTGATGTCTCTTGATAGGTGGCCCTGTAGTCTGGGCCTTGTAGAAGCTGAGTATTCAGTGATGTCTCTTGATAGGTGGCCCTGTAGTCTGGGCCCTGTAGAAGCTGAGTATTCAGTGATGTCTCTTGATAGGTGGCCCTGTAGTCTGGGCCCTGTAGAAGCTGAGTATTCAGTGATGTCTCTTGATAGGTGGTCCTGTAGTATGGGCCTTGTAGAAGCTGAGCATTCAGTGATGTCTCTTGATAGGTGGTCCTGTAGTATGGGCCTTGTAGAAGCTGAGCATTCAGTGATGTCTCTTGATAGGTGGTCCTGTAGTCTGGACCCTTTAGAAGCTGTGATGTCTCTTGATAGGTGGCCCTGTAGTCTGGACCCTGTAGAAGCTGAGTATTCAGTGATGTCTCTTGATAGGTGGCCCTGTAGTCTGGACCCTGGAGAAGCTGAGTATTCAGTGATGTCTCTTGATAGGTGGACCTGTAGTCTGGGCCCTGTCGACACTGAGTATTCAGTGATGTCTCTTGATAGGTGGCCCTGTAGTCTGGACCCTGTAGAACAAATTTATACAGCAATTTATATATGGAGATGACCGAGAATGCAACAAAATGGAAGAGACTAACTGGCCATGTGAAGAAAGACGGGTCAGGTAAAGGTAGCATGGTGGCTAACGAAAACGCCCCACATCCAACCAAAGCTGTGGCGAGGAAGACTCCGACGATGAAACTCCCAAAAATGGGCCAGAAACTTCACGCTAAACTCGCGCGATGAACAATACCATTTAACACCCTTGAACAAAGACTCTGAAGCCTTTCTTGGACAGGATGCTGGAGCAGAGAAACACAAACTCTAGTCACTGTGGGGAAGGAGCTGCCCTCTAGTCACTGTGAGGAAGGAGCAGCACTAGTCACTGTGAGGAAAGAGCAACACTCTAGTCACTGTGAGGAAGGAGCTGCCCTCTAGTCACTGTGAGGAAGGAGCAGCACTCTAGTCACTGTGAGGAAGGAGCAGCACTCTAGTCACTGTGGGGAAGGAGCTGCCCTCTAGTCACTGTGAGGAAGGAGCTGCCCTCTAGTCACTGTGAGGAAGGAGCAACACTCTAGTCACTGTGAGGAAGGAGCAGCACTCTAGTCACTGTGAGGAAGGAGCAGCACTCTAGTCACTGTGAGGAAGGAGCAGCACTCTAGTCACTGTGAGGAAGGAGCAGCACTCTAGTCACTGTGAGGAAGGAGCAGCACTCTAGTCACTGTGAGGAAGGAGCAGCACTCTAGTCACTGTGAGGAAGGAGCAGCACTCTAGTCACTGTGAGGAAGGAGCTAGCACTCTAGTCACTGTGAGGAAGGCAGCACTCTAGTCACTGTGAGGAAGGAGCTGCCCTCTAGTCACTGTGAGGAAGGAGCTGCCCTCTAGTCACTGTGAGGAAGGAGCTGCAGTCACTGTGAGGAAGGAGCAGCACTCTAGTCACTGTGAGGAAGGAGCAGCACACTGTGAGGAAGGAGCTCTAGTCACTGTGAGGAAGGAGCAACACTCTAGTCACTGTGAGGAAGGAGCAGCACTCTAGTCACTGTGAGGAAGGGGAGCAGCACTCTAGTCACTGTGAGGAAGGAGCAGCACTCTAGTCACTGTGAGGAAGGAGCAGCACTCTAGTCACTGTGAGGAAGGAGCAGCACTAGTCACTGTGAGGAAGGAGCAGCACTCACTGAGAGGAAGGAGCAACACTCTAGTCACTGTGAGGAAGGAGCAGCACTCTAGTCACTGTGAGGAAGGAGCAACACTCTAGTCACTGTGAGGAAGGAGCAGCACTCTAGTCACTGTGAGGAAGGAGCAGCACTCTAGTCACTGTGAGGATGGAGCAAGTCACTGTGAGGAAGGAGCAGCCTCTAGTCACTGTGAGGAAGGAGCTGCTAGTCACTGTGAGGAAGGAGCAGCACTCTAGTCACTGTGAGGAAGGAGCAGCACTCTAGTCACTGTGAGGAAGGAGCAGCACTCTAGTCACTGTGGAGGAAGGAAGCAGCACTCACTGTGAGGAAGGAGCAACACTCAGTCACTGTGAGGAAGGCAGCACTCTAGTCACTGTGAGGAAGGAGCACCACTCTAGTCACTGTGAGGAAGGAGCTGCTAGTCACTGTGAGGAAGGAGCAGTCACTGTGAGGAAGGAGCTGCTAGTCACTGTGAGGAAGGAGCAGCACTCTAGTCACTGTGAGGAAGGAGCAGCACTCTAGTCACTGTGAGGAAGGAGCAACACTCTAGTCACTGTGAGGAAGGAGCAACACTCTAGTCACTGTGAGGAGCAGCACTCTAGTCACTGTGAGGAAGGAGCAACACTCTAGTCACTGTGAGGAAGGAGCAGCACTCTAGTCACTGTGAGGAAGGAGCAGCCCTCTAGTCACTGTGAGGAAGGAGCTGCTAGTCACTGTGAGGAAGGAGCAACACTCTAGTCACTGTGAGGAAGGAGCAACACTCTAGTCACTGTGAGGTAGGAGCAACACTCTAGTCACTGAGGATGGAGTAACACTCTAGTCACTGAGGATGGAGCAACACTCTAGTCACTGTGAGGAAGCAGCAGCACTCTAGTCACTGTGAGGAAGGAGCTGCACTGGCAGCAGGTAGCCTAGTGGTTTGAGCACTGGGCCAGTAACCGAAAGGTTGCTGGATCGAATCCCGAGCGGACAATTTGTCGCTCTGCCCCTGAGCAAGGTAGTTAACCCACTGTTCGCAGGGTGCTGAAGACGTGGATGTTGGTTACGGCAGCCCCCCTGCACCTCTCTGATTCAGAGGGGTTAAATGCAAAAGACACATTTTCAGTTG